>NC_058083.1:131563449-131710104 GCF_014858855.1 Bufo gargarizans
ATTTGGTCAGAATTTGTAAGCCAATACCAAAAGTGGCACCAATTTATAATAGAAATCTTTGTGCCTCTTCCGTGTTTTCAACCAACTTCTGGTTTTGGCTTACAAATATTCAAGCAAAAGTACCAAAAAAATACTGTTCTTATGTAAGAGGCTTTTGAGGGTTTAGAAATAAAAGCAAAAGAAGCAGTATCAGTGTTGTCTGTTAGGAATTGTGATACATCTCTGTAGACTAAGATATATTTTATAATTTATATGAAGGACTGACAAAAAATGTACTATTTTAAAAGGTTAGAAAGCAGGGTCGTCCATTCCAATGTGTGGCTCAACTCTATTCATTAATTGATTCTCCTGCTAAGTTAACCAGTGTCACTAACTTACTTGTCGGGGCTCCACAGGCAAGATCTCTAGCTTCGGTTTAACCACGGTGGGAGAGACTAATCACCTCCCTCTGGGTGATACAACAGCATCTCCAGCAACAGAATGCAAAGCTCTGTTTCTCTACAAAGTGGGTTTATGCTAGAGGAATACTAGCAGTGCTTGATTAATCAGCTATTTTGTTCCTGTGTGTTTTGTCTGACTAGTGAAGCACTGAGACCTGGAACTATCAGGTTCTAATCCTAGGACTCAGTGCTATACTTAAATCTCTTGATGGCAATTCACCCTTGCCAGTCAAAAGTTTACTCCTTTGCTGTGCTCCTGGTTCTGTCCGTGAGTATTTTGGATTGTTTAGCATATTGAGCTTTGCTTGCCTCTGACCTTCCTCTGTCTTGTGATTTTTACAGTGATGCTCGTCTGGTTCTGACTTTAGCTACGCTATTTTGACTATCCTCATTCCACTCATTTTGTACTGTATTGTCCTCCTGGTTATGACCTATCTCTGAACAACCCTTCTCTGTGTGGTTGCATCTCTTTGTCTGTCTGTCTTGCACTACAGGATATTCCGAACAATTATAAACTTGACGCTTAGAGCTTGATCTGCAAAAAGGCATGGAAAGCGGGTTTGGTTCCAGTCAGGACTCACTGTGTGCTTGTTTCCTGTCTACCCTGCTGATAAACATGTTCAAAAATCACTTGACTTTTACTTTGGACTGTTTCATATGGTCAGTATTTAGTCAGTATTTTGCATCACCATTTGGTCAGAATTGGTAAGCCAAAACCAAAAGTGGCACCAATAGATATAGAAATATTTGTCCCTCTTCCGTGTTTTCGACCAACTTCTGGTTTTGTCTTACAAATATTCAAGCAAAAGTACCAACAAAATACTGATCTTGTATAAGAGGCCTATGAGGGTTTAGAAATAAAAGCAAAAGAACCAGTATTAGTGTTGTCTGTTAGGAATTGTGATAAATCTCTGTAGATTCTTTGCTGCTGAACGATATCAATAGTGCGTGAAGTGCAATTATCGTATTTCCAACCACTTTAAATTCAACTCAACCATAGTCTCTAATAGAGTTGAGCGAACACCTGGATGTTCGGGTTCGAGAAGTACGGCTGAACTTCCCGGAAATGTTCGGGTTCGAGATCCGAACCCGACCCGAACTTCGTCCCGAACCCGAACCCCATTGAAGTCAATGGTTACCCGAACTTTTCGGCACTAAAAAGGCTGTAAAACAGCCCAGGAAAGGTCTAGAGGTCTGCAAAAAAACAGCAAAATGTAGTTAAATCCCCTGCAAACAAATGTGGATAGGGAAATTAATAAAAATAAAAATAAAATAAATAACAATTAACCAATATCAATTGGAGAGAGGTCCCATAGCAGAGAATCAGGCTTCATGTCACCCACCACTGGAACAGGCCTCTGTCAGATATTTAGACCCCGGCACTCAGACAGAGGAGAGAGGTCCCATATCAGAGAATCAGGCTTCACGTCATAGCAGAGAATTAGGCTTCATGTCACCCACCACTGGAACAGGCCATTGTCAGATATTTTTAGGCCCCCGGCAGGATATGAACGCCGGAAGCGCGAACAGACGAACCGCTTTTTATGCAGCAGCTCTGATATGTCGGGGTAGTTGTGAATGAACTTCTGCACCACCTAATTTCAGCACATGCGCCAGGCAAGGGATGTGCGTCAAACCGGCTAGTCCCAGAGCTGCAACGAGATTTCGCCCATTATCGCACACCACCAGGCCGGGCTTGAGGCTCACCGGCAGCAACCACTCGTCGGTCTGTTGTTCTATACCCCGCCACAACTCCTGTGCGGTGTGGGGCCTGTCCCCCAAACATATGAGTTTCAGAATGGCCTGCTGACGTTTACCCCGGGCTGTGCTGAAGTTGGTGGTGAAGGTGTGTGGCTGACTGGATGAGCAGGTGGAAGAAGAGGAGGAGGAAGCCGAGAAGGACGAGGTGGCAACAGGAGGCAAAGAATGTTGCCCTGCGATCCTTGGCGGCGGAAGGACGTGCGCTAAACAGCTCTCCGCCTGGGGCCCAGCTGCCACTACATTTACCCAGTGTGCAGTTAGGGAGATATAGCGTCCCTGGCCGTGCTTACTGGTCCACGTATCTGTGGTTAGGTGGACCTTGCTACAGATGGCGTTGCGCAGTGCACACTTGATTTTATCGGATACTTGGTTGTGCAGGGAAGGCACGGCTCTCTTGGAGAAGTAGTGGCGGCTGGGAACAACATACTGTGGGACAGCAAGCGACATGAGTTGTTTGAAGCTGTCTGTGTCCACCAGCCTAAATGACAGCATTTCATAGGCCAGTAGTTTAGAAATGCTGGCATTCAGGGCCAGGGATCGAGGGTGGCTAGGTGGGAATTTACGCTTTCTCTCAAATGTTTGTGAGATGGAGAGCTGAACGCTGCCGTGTGACATGGTTGAGACGCTTGGTGACGGAGGTGGTGGTGGTGTTGGTGGTACATCCCCTGTTTGCTGGGCGGCAGGTGCCAACGTTCCTCCAGAGGCGGAGGAAGAGGCCGAGGCGGCAGCAGCAGAAGAGGTAGCAGGGGGAGCCTGAGCGACTTCCTTGTTTTTAAGGTGTTTACTCCACTGCAGTTCATGCTTTGCATGCAGGTGCCTGGTCATGCAGGTTGTGCTAAGGTTCAGAACGTTAATGCCTCGCTTCAGGCTCTGATGGCACAGCGTGCAAACCACTCGGGTCTTGTCGTCAGCACATTGTTTGAAGAAGTGCCATGCCAGGGTGCTCGGTCCCAGATGGCGGCGGTCAGTAGCAGGCGGAGTCTCTTGGCGGCGGGTGTTCTGCTTTTGCCCACTGCTCCCTCTTTTGCTACGCTGTTGGCTCGGTCTTACCACTGCCTCTTCCTCCGAACTCTGAAAGTCAGTGGCACAACCTTCATTCCATGTGGGGTCTAGGACCTCATTGTCCCCTGCATCGTCTTCCACCCAGTCTTCCTCCCTGATCTCCTGTTCAGTCTGCACACTGCAGAAAGACGCAGCAGTTGGCACCTGTGTTTCGTCATCATCAGAGACATGCTGAGGTGGTATTCCCATGTCCTCATCATCAGGAAACATAAGTGGTTGTGCGTCAGTGCATTCTATGTCTTCCACCGCTGAGGAAGGGCTAGGTGGATGCCCTTGGGAAACCCTGCCAGCAGAGTCTTCAAACAGCATAAGAGACTGCTGCATAACTTGATGCTCAGACAGTTTCCCTGATATGCATGGGGGTGATGTGACAGACTGATGGGCTTGGTTTTCAGGCGCCATCTGTGCGCTTTCTGCAGAAGACTGGGTGGGAGATAATGTGAACGTGCTGGATCCACTGTCGGCCACCCAATTGACTAATGCCTGTACCTGCTCAGGCCTTACCATCCTTAGAACGGCACTGGGCCCCACCAAATATCGCTGTAAATTCTGGCGGCTACTGGGACCTGAGGTAGTTGGTTCACTAGGACGTGTGGCTGTGGCAGAACGGCCACGTCCTCTCCCAGCACCAGAGAGTCCACTAACACCACCAGGACCATGTCCGAGTCTGCGTCCCTTACTAGATGTTTTTCTCATTGTTACCGTTCACCACAATAAGAAAAAATATATTTGGCCCAATGTATTGAATTCAAATTCAGGCCTTTTTTTCAGACACCTAACACTATCTGGCTATCTATTTAGGTACCGTGTTACACTAATACAGGCACAGCAGTAACAACAGATTTAGCTGAATATAAATTGTAGGCCTAGTATTTAGGCCCTGGATGACAGGTATACGTTTACGGACAGAATTAGACTTGGAAATGCACGGTAGCGTGTGAAGTTATTGAGGATGACCCTATCAGCACCTTCAATCTAATATACCCTTTTATGGATAGATTTAAACTTGGCCTGATACAGCAGAAACCACTGATTTAGGGAATTGCTAAGTTGGAAAATGTATTTCAACCCAGAACAAAAATATATCCTTTGCCAGACAGAAGACAGTATTACAATTGGCTAGCCACAGCTGAAACACCAGATTTAGGGTACTGCTATTTTGGCAATTGTATTTCACCCCTCAATAAAATAGCAAGCACAGCCAAGCCCCTGATGTAGGATATAGCAAAAAAACAACAACACACTATTGATGGTTAAATGGACTTGGTGGCAGCTTGTGCTGGCGCACCACAAGACACAAAATGGCCGCCGATCACCCCAGAAAAAAGTGACTGAAAAACGCTCTGGGCAGCCTAAAAACAGTGAGCAATTGAATAGCAGAAGATGAATGATTCACAGCTGTACATCTATCACTTCATTAAGTGTTTTTGCTGAGTAAATCCCTGTCTAGTGCCTAATCTCGCCCTAACAGCAGCAGCTGCATCCTCTCCCTACACTGCAGTGCTACGTGACTCCAGCTTAAATAGAGGCTGGGTCACATGCTGCACTGGCCAATCACAGCCATGCCAATAGTAGGCATGGCTGTGATGGCCTCTTGGGGCAAGTAGTATGACGCTTGTTGATTTGCAGTCTTTCAAAAAGCGCCGAACACCGAACCCGAACCCGGACTTTTACGAAAATGTTCGGGTTCGGGTCCGTGTCACGGACACTCCAAAATTCGGTACGAACCCGAACTATACAGTTCGGGTTCGCTCATTCCTACTAATGGACATTGTACTCCGTTTACATCGTCGGTACTCTTAGGCGTACCTGGACGATATCATTATTCACAGCACTGACTGGGAAAGTCACCTACCTAAAGTACAGGCTGTAGTGGACTCCCTTAGGAAGGCTGGCTTCTGCTAACCCAAAAAAGTGCACAATAGGGTTAGAAGAGACCAAGTACCTGGGGTATGTAATTGGGCGCAGAATTATCAAACTTCGGGTGAACAAAATTTAGGCAATTAGGAATTGGCCCCGACCTGTCACTACTCGGCAAGTAAAGTTGTTCCTGAGTATGGTGGAGTACTATATGAGGTTTGTCCCCAATTTTGCTACAGTCGCCGCACCATTGACAGGCCTTTTGAAGGGACGCAAGTCAGTGACTGTTCAGTGGAATGAGCAGGCGGAAAAGTCTCCGCTTTGAAGTCAGCCCTGTGTGGGTCCCCGGTATTGGTGACACCGGACTTCAAGGGGGAGTTTGTGGTACAGTCCGATGCCTCTGAAGTAGGCCTTGGCATTGTACTCTCTCAAGACATCAATGTGGAGGAACACGCTGTTGTTTTCCTGAGCCAAAAGCTTAACCCAGCCGAGACTAGGTACAGTATAATGGAGAGAGAGTGCCTGGCCATCAAACGGGCACTCGAGTCTCTCCGCTATTATCTGTTGGGGAGAAAGTTCCATCTGGTGACCGACCACTCCCCTCTCAAGTGGATGAGCCAGGCCAAAGAGAGGAATGCTCGGGTCACCAGGTGGTCCTTGTCATTACAAAACTCTAAATTTTCCGTGGAACATAGGGCAGGCAGGTTACAGGGAAATGCATATGCCCTGTCCCTGGATACACTGTCTGGTGGGTGTTCACCCCTCAGGGTTGAACAATGTAGGGAGGTATGTAGGAAGGCGCAAGGGTCCGTCATTGATGGAAGGTATGTGTCACCGAGAATCCTGGCCTCGGTCAGGTAAGAGCCGGTAGTTTTTATTGTCAGCAGCAGCTAGTGCTGATTGACACTGTTTGTTGTTAGTATGGCTGTAAAGCCGATCCAGGCCGGCTCTTACTGGGAGTAGCCAAAGTGCTGGGTAGGTGGCTGCTCCCCATGGTCCAGGTCGGGTCTTTCTGGCCTATATAAAAACCTAGCCAGCAGTCTAGGCTGGGTGTAGATGATCCTCCACCTGACAGGGAAGCTGTGGAGACTCTGTTTTGGGATCTGTGAATTGGTGCCATGCTAAAGGCTTGAAAGCCGAATGCTGGAAAACAGGCACCTAAAGTATGCTGTGGACGGCTGGGGGGAAAACTGCTAACCAGGTGAAGATTTTGTTCTATGGACATTGCATGGTATGAACAAATACCAAGACTGTGAATGGTAATTTTGTGTTTCTTTATGTGTGAATAAACACCAAACTGTTTAAGACTTTGTGCGGTTATAGTGTAGAAAGAGTGGCACTGCACTTGATCAAAGCAAATCCCTTTTATATTGAAATGATCATCACCGGGGTACTCAGCGGGGGTGTATACGAGACATCACTGCTGCAGATGGTGCTCTGCCCAACATGTAACCAGGCAGTTACTGCTTCAATAATCTTGCACATACAAAGGACAACGGGCGGCACTCACCAATGCTTGCAGAAGAGTTTCCTTTATTCCTGGTAGAGAGCGGACAACATACAAGCGTGCACCAGCTGAGTTAGGCCAGACGAAGCACTGAGGTGCAAAATGGCCGTCGCCTAACCCAGTTGGTGCATGCTTGTATGTTGTCCGCTCTCTACCAGGAATAAAGGAAACTCTTCTGCAAGCATTGGTGAGTGCCGCCCGTTGTCCTTTGTATGTGCATGTTTACGACTTTGTGATTGACTCTATACTGCGTCCGCTAGCCTGTTTTATGTCTTGAAAGCGTTTAGTGGCCTATTTCAGTACAAAAAGAAAAATACATTCTCAGTTCATGTCGGCTGCTGTTATATGTGTTAAAAGCATTTAGTGGCCTATTTCAGTACAAAAGGAAAAATACATTCTCAGTTCACTTCGGCGGCGGTTATATGTCTTGAAAGCGTTTAGAGGTCTATTTCAGTACAAAAAGAAAAATACATTCTCAATTAACATCAGCGGTGTTTATATGGCCTATTTCAGTACAAAAGACAAATACATTCTCAGTTCACGTCGGCGGCGGTTATATGTGGTAAAATCTTTATTGAAGTATTTTGGTTGGAAAACAAAATTTATTCAGCGTTCAGTGCTGCGGTTATATGTGGTAAAATCTCCATGGTAAATTTACAGCGTAGGGGCCTCTTGTGGCTTCTACACACTTTCAAAATAATCCTTCAGCGGGACGAATAGATGCCGGATGACTGGGACGCTCCATGACCTTCCCAGGAGCTGCTGTAGGGAGCAGCAGTTCATTTCTGAGACGTCCATATAGTAAGGAGGGAAACCGAAAACCCTCTTCATCGCAATGCTCCGTTATATGTGGCAAAATCTTTATTGACGTATTTCAGTCGAAGTTATATGTGGTAAAACCTTTTGGGATGTAATTTCGTCAAAAAACAAATTTTATTCAGCGTTCAGCGCTGCGGTAATATTCGATAAATCTTTATAGACATATTTCGGTCGAAAAACTAATTTTATTCAGCGTTCGGTGGTGTGGTTATACTGTATGTGGTAAAATCTTTATTGAAGTATTTTGGTCGAAAAACAAAATGTATTTGGCGGCCAGCGCTGCGGTAAAATCTTTAGTGGCGTATCTTAAAGAACTTTGCGATTCATCCGGGCTCAAATCTATCTTGACGCTTTGTCTTCTCATTGTCTGTAGCTACTAGAGGTTCATGCCAGGCAGGTTCCCCCAGAAGTATCTGGGTTGATGAGCAGACGGTACCGCATTTGCATCAATCTAGACAGGATACATCTCCAGGTGGAGAGAAATTGTTTTTTGGAATGCTTTCTCCATCGTAATCACATCATTGAATAAACAGAAGACTGGCAGATTCTATCCTGTCTTAGGCAACACTTAAGGGGGTTGTCTCACCTTCTGCCTTCCCGGCATCTCTGCTGCTCTGTGGGCTTCGTTCTGAGCTGGGCGGGGCTTCTCCTCATGACAGTAACCCTTGCCTTTCCTTGCGCGCTCACACAGGCAGCCCTCCGTAGCTCACTGCACACTGTTATTTCTCTGCATATAGAGATAACAGTGGGTCCCAGCAAGCGGTAATGTCTGTCTCCTGATGAGGTTACCAGGAGACAGATACGATGACTGCCAGACACTGTAGGACATTTTCTGGTCAGATGTGAAGCTTTCCTACAGTCATCTTTCACAAGATGACAGCCAGCACTTGCGATCTGTATATTACAGGTTCGGGGCTATTTGTACAAGCCCCGAATCTGTTATACTATTTAACCTCTTAGCATAACTGTACATAACAGCCTTAGGGCTGTTCTATAGAAGAACGAGGTGGCCAGGTGCAGGAGCTAATCCAAGAATACAAACCAGGTGGCCGGGGACGGGAGCGAATACACATACACTGGCCTTTATGTACGCTCGCTCCCCCGATTCCCGGCCACCAGAAAGGCTTAATATTTCTCTCTAAGTGCGCAAGCGAGGCCACCGCAAGTGCATTCCAGCAGTGGCTGTAACCCCTAAAGAGGAGCAGAGTCTAAAGGAAGCTAGAATGAAAGAAAACGGGGATAAGAAGCCATATAGAAAATACATTACAAAGTGACTGAAAAATACATCATATACACAATGACTATGACTATGACTTTATCAGGTAAGACAACCCCTTTAATTTTTATTATAAATTTAGTCAATATTGAATATTAAATTGAACCTAAACTTGATTAAAAATATAAGAAAGTGAACTTAAATTCGCCAATATATTATCCCAATATTCGAGGGAAATTCATGGACAATTAATTTGTGCCGGAGAACGTGTATTATTAAATCGTGTTTTAAGCCACACGGTGGCCTTATCCTGATGATACTGCTGCTGCTGCCGCAACCTCTAGACTCTGTCATTGTGCCACTCGGTGGCCTCCTACTGATGCTGCTGCTGCCGCCACCTCCAGACTCTGTCATTGTACCACTCGGTGCCCTCCTAATACTGCTGCCACATCCAGACTCTGTCATTGTGTCACTTGGTGGCTTCCTCATACTGCTGCCAACTCCAAATTCGGTCATTGTGCCACTCGGTGGTCTCCTCATACTGCTGAAAACTCCAGACCCTGTCATTGTGCCACTCGGTGGCCTCCTACTGATGCTGCTGCTGCAGCCACCTCCAGGCTCTGTCATTGTGCACTCGGTGGCCTCCTACTGATGCTGCTGCTGCCGACATCTCCAGACTCTGTCATTGTGCCACTCGGTGGCCTTCTCCTAATGCTGCTACTGCGGCCGCCACCTCCACACTCTTTCATTGTGCCACTCGGTGGCTTCCTCATACTGCTGCCACCTCCACAATCGGTCATTGTGCCACTCGGTGGCCTTCTCCTTATGCTGCTACTGCTGCTGCAGCCACCTCCAGGCTGTGTCATTGTGCCACTCGGTGGCTTCCTCATACTGCTGCCACCTCCACACTCGGTCATTGTGCCACTCAGTGGCCTTCTCATACTGCTGCCACCTCCACACTCGGTCATTGTGCCACTCGGTGGCCTTCTCCTGATGCTGCTACTGCTGCTGCTGCTGCCACCTCCAGACTCTGTCATTGTGCCACTCTGTGGCCTCCTGATTCTGCCGCCACATCTACACTGTCATTGTGCCACTATGTGGCCTCCTAATGCTGAAGCAACCTCCAGACCCTGTTATTGGGCCACTCTGTGGTTTCCTCATACTGTTCCCACCCTCCCCAATTAATGACTTGGCCACTATTTTGCCTTTCAGCCTGGCTGACATCATTATTTGTTTGACCCTTCATCTGATCTGCCAGAAGGAAGGAAAAATGAGACCCACAATGGATCCTGTCTGTGTAGCAGCTGTAAGGTCTGTATGGTCCAATCAGAATTGGCTTATGATTTGGCAGCCGAAAGCAGGAGTGGGTACAAAACACAGAAGACATGCAAATATTCCATTCACGTGTCATCTCTGTTTTAGATCCAATCCTGTTTTTTGTGGCATTAGCGATATTGATGGATTATTGAGCAAATGCTAACCGAATAAAGGCGTATGCTCCACAGACAGGATCCGTTTTTTGTGGGTTATTGTTCTGACAGATCAGAGGAAGGGCAAATTAATCAGTGACGTCAACACAAACTTACTGCTGACACCCTCTCCACTTTGTGGGGGGGGGGGGTTCTACTTGTATAAGCGTTCAATAGAACAGGTTCTGATAACATATATGTGGAATCAGATGGCGACTGTGTAAAAGGAGTGCGCTTCTCGGCACTAACATCGACCTGTAAGGTTGAGTTCATACTTGAGCTATTTAGACACTTTTGTCCCCCGTGACTGCCCTAATAAGTGAAGTGTGCAGTGATTCTAAGAGCGACACCTGTCATCTGCATGTCACACGGACTAACAGTATTATTTCACTACCAAAGCAGACTCCCTATGCATGTTACTAAATGGAACATGGGAACATTTTGGGGTTAATTAAGAGGGGACTTCTGTTTAAGATACACCTTGGATAAAAAGCAGTAGTAAAAAGAAATTATATATTTGGAGGAACTATCCTTTTCAAACTTTTTCAAATGATTTCTTGTTTTAAATGTGCGCCATACCATGATCATTTTCAGCATAAGTGGCCCAGTTATCAAACTAAACACTTACTGCCAGGTTTTCCCTACCAATAACATTAGATTTGACGGATACATTCAAGGGCTTACTTTATGGTTAGTTTGGTTTCAAGGGACTATTCTGATAGGAAATATATACAGTACAGACCAAAAGTTTGGACACACCTTCTCATTCAAAGAGTTTTCTTTATTTTCATGACTATGAAGGCATCAAAACTATGAATTAACACATGTGGCTTTATATACATAACAAACAAGTGTGAAACAACAGAAAATATGTCATATTCCAGGTTCTTCAAAGTAGCCACCTTTTGCTTTGATTACTGCTTTGCACACTCGTGGCGTTCTCTTGATGAGCTTCAAGAGGTAGTCACCTGAAATGGTCTTCCAACAGTCTTGAAGGATTTTTCAGAGATGCTTAGCACTTGTTGGCCCTTTTGCCTTCACTCTGCGGTCCAGCTCACCCCAAATCATCTCGATTGGGTTCAGGTCCGGTGACTGTGGAGGCCAGGTCATCTGGCGCAGCACCCCATCACTCTCCTTCATGGTCAAATAGCCCTTACTTTCAAAGTTTTCCAAATTTTTCAGCTGACTGACTGACCTTCATTTCTTAAAGTAATGATGGCCACTCGTTTTTCTTTACTTAGCTGCTTTTTTCTTGCCATATTACAAATTCTAACAGTCTATTAAGTAGGACTATCAGCTGTGTATCCACCTGACTTCTCCTCAACGCCACTGATGGTCCCAACCCCATTTATAAGGCAAGAAATCCCACTTATTAAACCTGACAGGGCACACCTGTGAAGTGAAAACCATTTCAGGGGACTACCTCTTGAAGCTCATCAAGAGAATGCCAAGAGTGTTTAAAGCAGTAATCAAAGCAAAAGGTGGCTACTTTGAAGAACCTATAATATGACATATTTTCAGTTGTTTCACACTTGTTTGTTATGTATATAATTCCACATGTGTTAATTCATAGTTTTGATGCCTTCAGTGTGAATCTACAATTTTCATAGTCATGAAAATAAAAAAAACTCTTTGAATGAGAAGGTGTGTCCAAACTTTTGGTCTGTACTGTAAAACTTAGAACCCATTAAAAATGCTATGAAAATGAAAGTTAATTATCACTTTCTGAGAAATTAATTATAGTCTGACAAACAATATATCTGTACTTATTTTTGTCACTTTTGTATAAATGCTGTTGACGACAAAAAAAGTCAGGAATTTTAGAGGTTAAAAAAAACCTTATCTTCAAACTTTGACTAACATTTCAGCTTCTAATTTAGTAGTTTATGACAGCTGATTCACCGTGGGTACCCATCCTCTGAAAACACATACGGTAAAGTATTGGCAATTCGAATACAAGAAATACTCACTTGTGTACACAAGCAGGTGTGAACTGTTTCCAGTGATATTATTTTCCCCAACAACTGTAGAGACCAGCAGTGTGTAATAATTTCCGGGTATCAGGCTGTAAATTGTATTAAAAGTTGTCTTCACTCTCCTATTCAAGCTTGGTTCTCCCAGTATCTGGATTTCATAAAAACTTGCATTTCCATATGGTTTCTCCCAGCTCAAAGATATGGACGTAGTGGTGATGATCCCTGCTGTCAATTTCTTCACAACATCGGGTTCTATTATCAATAAAACATGGTATATTATTTCCAATACTGACATTTATATAGAAACTAGCTTGGTCATAACATATTATACCTACTAGTAAGAGGTACATTGTTTAATAGTTTACAAAAAGAAGGTTAGAAAAATCGGAACTAAGGGTACTTTCACACTAGCGTTATTCATTTCCGGCATCGAGTTCTGTCCTAGGGGCTCATTACCGGAAAATAATTGATCAGTTTTATCTTAGTGCATTCTGAATGGAAAGCAATCCGTTCAGGATGCATCAGGATGTCTTCAGTTCAGTCTTTTTGACTTTTCAGGACGGAGATAATACCGCCGCATGCTGCGGTTTTATCTCCGTCCAAAATTCCGGAACACTTGCCGGAATGCTGGATCCGGCATTTATTTACATTGAAATTTATTAGTGCTGGATCCGGCATTAAAAATACCACAATGCCGGATCCGTTGAAAAAAAAATAGAAATGAATCCATTTGTCCGTATGACAAACGGAGAGACGGATCTGTTCTTGTAATGCATTTATGAGACTGATCTGCATCCGGATCTGTCTACAAATGTTGTCCGTTTGCATGCAGATTGCATGATCCGGCAGGCAGTCCCGGCAACGGAACTGCTTGCCGGATCACTCTGTCGCAAGTGTGAAAGTACCCTAAGAGATCAATTAAAAATAATCTTGGCATTTTGTTTTATGGAATTAATGTATGATTTAGTTGATATTTGGCAATTTTTTCCTTTAGATACTGGGATTTAGTATTCACCTAAATCTGAAATCTTATATCCAATACAGTAGGACAGTGCTAAGATACATGTACACACGGCTGATGTTGGCAAATTAATCTAAAGAGCACTAGTGAAAACTTGTCATTTCATTTCTTTTTATTTTATTTAAAAAAACTGTTGCCTAATTTAGAAGACCCAAGTTCTGTTTAGGATATGCCTTGGATAAAGGGCAGTAGTAAATAGAAATTCTCCATTTGGAAGAACTGTCCTTTTCAAAAAATTTCAAATAATTAATTGCTAACCTAAATTTCAGCAATAGTGGCCCTGCTATTAAACTAAATACCTGTATTCTTAGTTTTATAAGACGCGCTTTTTTCCTCCCAAAGTGGGGGAAAAAGTCAGTGCTTCTTATAAAGCGAAGGTGCCTCAAATCAAGATGGCTAGGCACTATTGTAGGATAGCAGGAGCTGTTGCTAAGGCTGCTCCTGAGCATGCTAATTAAGTGTGGGACGGGCGGTGGCAGTTAAGCATTCAGTGATGCTGAATGTCGCCAGCCTGCACGTCCGTACCACAGATCTGCTGGCCGGGGGTCCGCTCCATTTCGCAGGAGAAGGAGAAGAAAGGAGAGCAGTTCTTCTCCTCTGAATTGCTGCCCGCATGCATGTAACGCTTATTGGTGGTGTTTGCCGGCGGGAACTACTGCTCCTCCACCAATCAGCTTACTCCCTCCCATTGCTGTACCACGAGCGCCGCTGTTACAAAGCTCAGCCGCTCCTACTGTGAGAGAGAAAGCAACTGAGTTTTACTAGCCCTCTGTCGCCCTGTGCTATTTCCTGGCCTGTCAAGTGAAGTCTTGGGTGAGTGACAGCTCAGGGGCCGGCCTAAAAATGAAATGTGTGTTAAATATGACTATAACTCCCCTCATCTATAGGAATGCACCCATGTACTGCAGTACATGGGTGCATTCCTGTGGATGAGGGAGGTTATAGTCCTATTTAATATAAACATAGGCCAATGTTACAGTCCCTGGACAGTGCTTATATTTAATGTGACTATAACTCCCCTCATCCTTAACAATACACCAATGTACTTCAGTACATGGGTGAATTCTTTAGAATGATGGGGGTTATAGTCACATAACAGTGCATTATCCACAGATTCCCCTATAACAGGATGTCATTCATTGATCCCACATAACATTGTGTCATCCACAGATCCCCCAGAACAGTGTCTTCCACAGATACTCCAAAACAGTATGACATCCACAGATCCCCCATAACAGTATGTCATCCACAGATCCCCCATAACAGTATGTCATCCACAGATCCCCCATAACAGTATGTCATCCACAGATCCCCCATAACAGTATGTCATCCACAGATCCCCCATAACAGTATGTCATCCACAGATCCCCCATAACAGTATGTCATTCACAGATCCCCCATAACAGTGTCATCCACAGATCCTCTATAACAGTGCCATCCACAGATCCCCTATAACAGTGTATCCACAGATCCCACCTAACAGTATCTTCCACAGACCCCCATTAGTTAAAAACCCACCAAAGGAACACCATTTGGTTCAAACAATATTTTTTTCTTATCTTCCTCCTCAAAAATCTGCGTCTTATCATCATGTCTTATAAAGCGAAAAATATAGTACTTACTGCCAGATTTTCCCTGTAGATAACATGGGATCCAATGGAGACATTCAGTGGCAACATTTGTGATTATCTTAGTTTCAAGGGACTCATCTAATAGTTAGGAATTGTCCAAAGCTTAGAACTATAGGTGAGCCAACCGTTTGAGATTTGGTTCCTTTAGACCTGAATCATTTTTCTTTGAACCAAAGTTGCACCTACTGATAGCAAAATTGGTATACAATTCCCTCTTATCTCCTAGGACTTTATGAATTTTGTAAATTTTCTGCCCGCTAACCTTGCCAGCAATAGCAAATTATTTCAGATTGACAGTAAAATACATAGTTATGGCCAAGCACTGTTTAACATGTAGCATATTTAAAAACACACCGCACTGTTGCACATGCTTTTTTACATTCAAAAACGTCCAAACTGTATCCCTTATCAGGGGCAGATGGAGTTTCACCTACATCTCCTGTTTTTCTTCTTCCTCTCCACTTTTCTCATATGTGTGTCAAGGGCAGCGATGGGGCATGGCCAGCAGCCGAGTCATGTTTATTTCCATTTATCCCAGTTTTCTGGTGTAATTGATGCCAGAAATGTATGGAAGCTCTGAGCTGTCATAGATTTCTGGTTAGGCACATGAACTGCAGGAGAATGCGTATAATTTATGATAAGGCGTTCAACTCGTCATAAATTCCCACAGCTCAGGGGATGTCAAGACTGTTAGAGGTGCTTGATACATCTTCCCTTCATAGTGTTATGGGAAAAAACAGGCGTGTTGGAGGTGCAGATCTTCAAAAATGATGCCTTATTGGAGGGGAGGGCAAATTGCTCCTTTGATG
Source organism: Bufo gargarizans (assembly GCF_014858855.1). NCBI lineage: Eukaryota > Metazoa > Chordata > Amphibia > Anura > Bufonidae > Bufo > Bufo gargarizans. The sequence continues at coordinate 131,579,021 of NC_058083.1, forward strand.
CACACAAATGTTACTTGTCAGAAGAAAGAGTAGCTTTTTGGGACCAAGCCTTCAAAAATGATGAATAACGGAAACAGAACGGATCCGTTATGCAGGCCATAGACTTCTTTTATGACAGAATGGATAATGGAATGCGTCTAAAGGCATTCCATTATGCTTTCCATCATAAAATTGCGTTATGGTCTGTGGTAACGGAATACATAAGGCAATTCTGCTTTTACCACCAAACAAAGCATGAACAAATTTCATAACATGAAATTCGCTCATCTCTATACTTGGTCTGTATCCCTCAGGAACTACGGGGTTGTTTTGACATATTTTTGTAAGAAAACGTCTACATACGCCTAAACCCGGCTGGTAATGGAATCAATTCCAGATATTATAGGTCTGCCCGGGGAATTCAAGGGGTTTTTATATACAGTTGCAAGAAAAAGTATGTGAACCATTTGGAATTATATGGATTTCTGCACAAATTGGTCATAAAATGTGATCTAATCTTCATCTAAGTCACAACAATAGACAATCACAGTCTGCTTAAACTAATAACACACAAAGAATTAAATGTTACCATGATTTTATTGAACACACCATGTAAACATTCACAGTGCAGGTTGAAAAAGTATGTGAACCCTTGGATTTAATAACTGTTTGAACCTCCTTTTGCAGCAATAACTTCAACCAAACATTTCCTGTAAATGCAGATCAGACATGCACAACGGTCAGGAGTAATTCTTGACCATTCCTCTTTAAAGAACTGTTTCAGTTCAGCAATATTCTTGGGATGTCTGGTGTGAATCACTTTCTTGAGGTCATGCCACAGCATCTCAATCGAGTTGAGGTCAGGACTCTGACTAGGCCACTCCAGAAGGCGTATTTTCTTCTGTTTAAGCCATTCTGTTGCTGAATTACTTCTATGCTTTGGGTAGTTGTCCTGTTGCAACACCCATCTTCTGTTGAGCTTCTGCTGGTGGACAGATGACCTTAAGTTCTCCTACAAAATGTCTTGATAAACTTGGGAATTCATTTTTCCTTCGATGATAGCGATTCGTCACAGTTGGGATGAGGTTTTGATGTTGGTGTGCTGTGCCTCTTTTTCTACACACATAGTGTTGTGTGTTTCTTCCAAACAACTCAACTTTGGTTTCATCTGTCCACAGAATATTTTGCCAGTACTGCTGTGGAACATCCAGGTGCTCTTGTGCAAACTGTAAACGTGCAGCATGTTTTTATTGGACAGCAGTGGCTTCCTCTGTAGTATCCTCCCATGGAATCCATTCTTGTTTAGTGTTTTATGTATCGTAGATTCGCTAACAGGGATGTTAGCATATGCCAGAGACTTCTGTAAGTCTTTAGCTGACACCCTAGGATTCTTGTTCACTTCATTGAGCAGTCTGCGCTGTGCTCTTGCAGTCATCTTTACAGAACGGCCACTTCTAGGGAGAGTAGTAGCAGTGCTGAACTTTCTCCATTTATAGACAATTTGTCTTACCAAGGACTGATGAACAGCAAGGCTTTTGGAGATACTTTTATAACCCTTTCCAGCTTTATGCAAGTCAACAATTCTTAATCGTAGGTCTTCTGTGAAAAGCAAACCCAGAACTGGTGTGTGTTTTTTATAGGGTAGGGCAGCTGTAACCAACACCACCAATCTAATCTCATTGTTTGGACTCCAGTTGGCTGACACCTCACTCCAATTAGCTCTTGGAGATGTCACTAGTCTAGGGGTTCACATACTTTTTCCACCTGCACTGTGAATGTTTACATGGTGTGTTCAATAAAAATATGGTAACATTTAATTCTTTGTGTGTTATTAGTTTAAGCAGACTGTGATTGTCTATTGTTGTGACTTAGATGAAGATCAAATCACATTTTATGACCAATTTGTGCAGAAATCCATATCATTCCAAGTGATTCACATACTTTTTCTTGCAGCTGTACCTTCGGCAAAAAGTATATAATTGGAATATTGGGATGTGTGTTGCTTAAATAACCATATTATTTTTTATAATTTTTTTTCTTAGTAGCAATTTGATTAAGTATACTGAGATTTTTATGCAAATGTAGAAGACGGTAGTGACGTATTTTAATTCAGAAATAAATACCGTCCAACTTAGTAAAGACAGGAGAGATGCCCCTGATGAAGGGGAGCAAAACCCTTATTGGTAAGGATTTTATACTACATGTGATACTATGTGCACAATCTTGTAAGTAGAATAAAAGTGTTTTTCATCTACTGGCAGGTCTGCGCTATGTCTATGTTATCTTCAAAGGTCTAACAAGGCAGAACCCTTTTCACCCTTGGGTTGAGAGATAGGAGTACGTTACTGGCGTGAGAAAGAGACAAGAACAAGGAAGACAAGCAGTGAGGAAGAGAGACATGCTACCACCTCAATGTACTACTGTTCCTTGAGCGCAAATCAAAACGTATTGTGTATATCATTTAACAAAAGGAGATTTTGACCCTCCTCCTAAATAGATCCTGCTCTACAATAACATTGCCCCAGAGATATAACATATTTGTAATCTAAGTCTGTGTTTGGGTCTTGATATCCCTGGGATGCACAATATGGATATTTTTGAGTTTTAAAAAAATATGCAATTAAATATAGAAGATGTTTTTAAGGTGAATGAAAAACCTTGTGAAATTAGATTCATCTGGGATGTAATCACATTAGAGAAATATCTGGTTGAGGAAAAAATCCAAGAGGGATTAAGGTGGCAACTCCCATTTAACAATAACAATGCTGAAGAGCTCAATGAATAGGATAAATTTATGAATGAATGTGGTCTAAATGCAATCAGATTCATTATTAATAAAAGGAAGAAAAAAATTAATGAGCTTATGTAAAGATATAGATGAGATTAAGGAGAGACTTATACCCTATAGAGAAATGGAAGAGTATAAAGAATTGTCTCAAAAATAACAAAAAGAGTAATGAACAAGAAGTTAAAAAGAAAAAACATAAAAAATATCTAAAAGTAATGGAGGATTATAAGAATAATAGGGAGTGGAAACAGTTGGGAGGAGAGGGTGGAGAATAAGGAAGATATCTCAGATACATTGCCCTTACAGGGGAGAACGGGAATATTGTAAGAAAAACAATATAGGTTTGCAGACGGAAACTATGCTCAGCAAACTAAATCAAGGGAAGAATAAGAAGACCGCAAAATCAGGGATTTAGGAAACAACAGTATGGTTACCATGAATATAATAGATGCAGATATGGATATAGATGTGGGTACCACAGGCCAAACCATGACTTTGAATACCCACAACAGAGGAGACTTGGGGACAAACAGGAGGTTTTCTAACTATAGAACCAGTGGACACCATCATCCCTTTAAACCTCAGGGAAGTGTGTGAACATCAAAATATGCATACTAATCAGGAACATATTAGGCCAAATCACAGGGTCCAACCTTCAGAGTACGTAGAGGTGGGTGAGACCTAGTCAAATAGGGGATGAAAATTTTCCACATCAGATTATGAAACGGATTCCAGAAAAGAACATACAGGGAATGCAAACAATAAAAAATACCCCAAAGAAAAGAAAAATATCCAGAAGAAAAAGAGGAGGGAAAAAACTATTGCAGCCCAATAGCCAAGAAAGGGAGGAAAGTGGATCAGGTATCTACATCTTTAAGTTTGTATCAATTAACTAAAACTGAAGAGAAGGTCCTTAACAAGGGGCTTACATTTGCTCCCATATACTCAGGCAACACATTTGAGACATATTTGGACGTTCACAGCTATGTAAGAAAACATAATATTCAAAAATATATAGTCACGAATACCAGTAATGCCTTAAACCAAAGAAAAGAACCAGATATACATATGCATACTGACTTGAGAAACAAATCTACGTTTTACCCAAAAAACATAGAGAATGATTGCATTCCAAAGGGGAGTTCTGAAAGGACTATAAGATATTGATATAAAAAGAAAGAATTTAAACCTAGCCAGAAAAGAGAGAGAAGCCTTAAAAAAACTAGAAGAGAACGAAGCGATTGTAAAAAAGCCGGCTGATATGAAGGGGAAGGGGGGCATAGTGGTTTATGACCAGAAGCATTATGAAGAAGAGATGTTGAAAATATTGAAAGATGAGTCCACATACAAGCAATTAAAGAGTAACCCCATTGTAAACTATAAAAGAGAACTAAAATGCACACAAGGACAGAAGAAAAAATCGGCGGCACTGCTGCAATACGCCCAAAAACACCCCAATAGGAACGATGCAACCACGGCTCAACAGCTGCTGGCAGGATCATGTGGTGCTCAGCACAGAGCTCAAGCAGACTCTTTGTGAAGATAATGGTCTGAGGAAGCACAAATTACAGCTCGAAACAGCCATCACCGCTGACCAGCAGTGAAGGGCATATCCGCTCCCCAGCCTGCCAACCTTGATGTTATAGAAATGAATAAAGCATTGAAGTTTTTCGCATGACAGTGGTGAGTGCCGCAATCCTTTCTACTTATTACATTATCTTATAAAAGAGAACTAACAGTCCTGCTGGAGAAAGGTCTTAGAGAGAAAATAATTAATAAAAAAAGAATATGATTATTTAAACAAAACACATACAAATATACCAGTTATATACTTTTTGCCGAAGGTACATAAAAACCCCTTGAATTCCCCGGGCAGAACTATAATATCTAGAATTGATTCCATCACCAACCGGGTTTTGGAGTATGTGGACGTTTTCTTACAAAAATACATCAAAACAACCCTGTAGTTCCTGAGCGATACAGGTCAAGTCCTAGAGATATTGGAAAAGTCTAGAGTCTTCACGTTAGACATGTTCTGGTTACGGTAGATGTAACATCACTTTACACTATCATCCCAAAGGAAGTAGGCCTGAGGGCTATACAATTTTTTCTAGATAGCGATGAAACGCTTAAATAGAGTCAGGAAGAATACATTATAGAATGCATAGATTTCTGTTTAGAACAAAAATTATTTTTGGTATGATGAGAAATACTATACCCAGAGTTTCGCCAACTTGTATGGCCTACTGGGAAAGCATATATATTGATTCACTTTTGAACAAAGAAAATGAATATAACAGTCTCATTATGTGGAGAAGATATATATATATAGAGATGATTGTCTGTTTATTTGGAAGAGTAAGGAGGAAGCATTATGATATTTATTTTAATACATTAATAATAATGACTGGAATTTAAAATTCACAGAGAATATTAATCAAAACTCAGTGAATTTTTTGGACTTCTGATAGAAGAGATTCTGATAGATGAGGGCCAGCTCTATACAAAAAACCTTTTTCAAACCCACAGATTGAAAGGGCTATATAGATATGAAAAAATATCACTATAAGCCTTGGATAAGCAACATTCCAAAAGGGCAGTTCCAAAGTATAAAAAGAAATTGCACCAGAATAAATGATTATGAGGAACAAAGTCAACAGGTACAACAATGGTTCAAAGAGAAAGGGTATAGAGAAGATATATTAACCAAAAACAGAAAAGAGGTAAAGAAGGAGAATTTAGAAACCACTGTGGAGAAGACAAAAAATAATATGGATAGGTTCAAGTATGCTTTCTCCACGAAGTACTCGACAAATTATCCGCAAATTAAGAAAATAATAAATGAAAACTGGGGAACTTTGAAGAATTACCCAGTATTGGGCCCGCCATTAGGGACAAAATGATACATAGTTGCCTGCAGAAAAAGGACCAATTGCCCTCCGCGGGAAGTTCACATGGTGCTGTTTCTGCATGGGTTGCAGGAACCAACCCAAAAGTGATCTGACTATCAGCAAGAAAGAGAGCATTATCTCAAGGACAAAAGAAAGAGAATTTAAAATAAAGGGGGATATATCGTGTGAAAGTGTAGGCGTAATTTATGTACTAGAGTGTCCCTGCAAACAGCAATATGTGGGAATAACCCTGAGAAAATTAAAAGTTAGAATCAATGAACATATTAGAAATATTAAAAAGGGATTAGACACACATAGCGTATCTGCACATAAAAAAAAAAATCCATAAACAAAAACGCTACAGGTTTGAGCTTTGTGGCAGTGGAACTTGTACGCAATAAATGGAGAGGGGGAGACCCTGTGAAATATATCAACAAAAGGGAAGCTGAATGGATCTACAATATGGAATCCCTTCAGCCAAGAGGGCTAAACATTGAGTGTGATATTAAATCTGTAGGTATGCAATGAAAAACTGTTTTACAATTTTTCACATTGGGTGGTCCCGTGTAGACTTTAGATCCAGGGTTGTAAAATACTAGAGAGACATTTGAGTTACAGACAGGGAGCAGAAAAATCCATAACTAATATAGAACTATAAAGAAAGGTGCCCCGGCAACGGACTGTAGTAAAAGAGTCATCTAGGTATAGGGAAATAAGGAAATATGCTCCGGTTCCGTAGAGGTACTGAAGATACAAACACGCAAGAGAAAAATTAGAATAAAGATATACTTCTAGGGTACATACAATAGGGCCGTTATGAGCAATAGCCATTAGAGAGAGTGTAGTTTCGTAACAGCTTAGTATGAGCGTCTGCAATATACCTTACCGCGGGAGCTCCGATGCAGTCGGCAGTACAGAGGTTGATAATATAGAGCACACAAGACCTTATTAGAGAAACAAATGGAAACTTTTTCTAAACTGGAGAGAAAGAAGCAAAATGTTGGATGGATGACTTGATGTATAACAATGCTGATGGTAATGATTTTATCAATCACACTGAGTGTTTTGTGCAAATATAGAAGGCGGCTGTGATGTATTTGAAATTAATACTATACTATAATTTTTTTAGAAACAAATACCGCTAACATGGATGATTTGATGTATAACAATATTGATAGTAGTAATTTGATTAACTATACTGAGATTTTTATGCAAATATAGAAGATGTAGTGATGTATTTTAATTCAGAAATAAGTACCGCCCAACTTAGTGAAGACAGGAAATGTCCCCGATGAAGCGGAGCGAAACCCGGGTCGGGCAGGATTTTATACTACATGTGGTACTATGTGCACGATCTTGTAAGTAGAATAAAAGTGTTGTGTTTTCATCTACTTGCAGGTCTGCTCTATGTCTATGTTATCTTTAAAGGTCTAACAAGGAAGAACTCTTTTCACCAGTGGGTTCAGAGATAGGAGTACATTACTGGCGTGCAAAAGAGACAAGAACAAGGAAGATAAGCAGTGAGGAGGAGAGACACGCTACCATCTTTATGTACTACTGTCCATTGAGCGTGTATTAAAACTTATTGTGTATGTCATGAAGAACTGTACCTGGGCTTTAAGGTGATATGCCTCCATTTGCTGATTTGCATCAGCCTGGTGTGGCATGTTAAAAAACTGTTCCATCATGTTGAGGAGACTGAAGTGACTATTGTGGGTTTTTCTGCTTGTGGCAGCTGAGATGGCGGGTGATGGGCAACTCTGCTGTGTTTGTAGAGGGGCCTCCCTTTTAGACACACTGGTGGCAGAGGTCTGCTCGCTGAAAGTTGTGGCAAGCAGTGTACTTAGTTGTAGATAAGAAAGAAAGCAGGCAGCACTCACCACTGGTATTGTCAAATCTTCTTATTCTATTATTCACTTGGACATAGGTAGTAGTAGGGCTGGGGTGGACCGTAGCCTTTACAGAACGCAGTGTACTTAGTGTTTCCCGGTAATAAAGTAATTTGGCCAATCTTTCGGCAGAAGGAAAATATTTCCCCATTTTGCTTTGATAGCAAGGGTCTGAAAGCATGGCTATCCAGTAATGATCAGACTGCTTCATATGAATGATACACCTGTCAGTATGTAAGAAAGCAAGTATACAGCTCGCTATTCTGGACAGTGCACCATGAATTCTGGCTCCAACAACCCAATGAGATGACTGAGTGTTGTGGCCAGTATCATCATCCTCCTGCTCCTCCACCTCCTCCTCCAGTGGCAGCTGCTTATAGGGCTTTCTATGTGTCGGTCCTTGAGAAAGATGTGTTAGCTATTCTTCTGCCGTCATCCCCTGGTACATGAGTTTAAACATCTGTCATAAGACAAATGTCGGGGGAATGAGAACATTAATGAAGCATTTGTTCCTATAAACAAATTTTGGGACCTCTTTGAATGGTTTAAGCATGCGACAGGCTTCTCGGATGAGCTACCGCTGCCTGACCTGCAAGTCCAGGAGTGCGTTTCTTGCCACATAAGAATGGCTGAAATGCGATGAGAGTCTCTTGCCAACAGGATGTTCACTGCTTGTTGCAGTTTAGCAAGAGATCAGCTGTGGGGCTACTGTTTTCCAAGCATATCAGATCTAACACCGCATAGCAACACTTGACTTAACAAATATTGTAGGAGGGAGGAGGAGTGGGAGTGATGCTGTGCCCTGCCGCTGTTGAGGATGGGATTATGTCCTTGGATAAGGCTGATTAGTGCCTGGTGTGGGAGCCAGGCCGACACAAATGTGGAGTCAAAAGGAACTGGCCTTGTTGCTGGGGTGCAGCCTTGCCATGAAGAAAATTGACCCATTGGGCCATGACAGACATATATTTTCCCTGCCCATAAGGGAGGCTGCAGACACTTAGGCTGTCAGGGCCTGTCTATATCTCCATAGACCTCATCTCCCTGCAGAAAGGGCATGTGTAAATGTGTGTATTGTGACACAGTAAGAGGTTTTGTCTGGCAAGGCAGATATTTTCCTCCCAGCATGTGCTGCTGGGCTGATTTACAGCCAGGTGAGGTCAAATACCGGACAGGATTTTAAGTGCCGGTCTGGGTTTTGTCTGCACCTGGCTATCCTTAAATAGGCAGCTGGGCTCAGAAGCAGGGTCTCTGTGTTGGCATCTGGGAGCCTTGTGTCTGGATGAAGGCTTGCTACCTGTTTGGCGTGAAAACAGTTTGGTGCTGCTATCAGCAAGGACTCTTTGAGGCTGAATTGCCGCATGGTGTGAATTAACAACAACACCGCAAGGTGACTTTTTGTTTGAATATGACTGCTTGTTTTGTCACTTGCATAAAGTGTGAATAAAACACTGAACTGTTTGATCCCAAGAACTTGTTGTTGCCTCTATACTACGTCCGCTAATCCTGTCTATCAGAGCAAAACCCCACAGTATATGCAGTGTGTAGGTCTATACAGTGTGTAAATATATATGTAAATGTGTGTATATACAGTGTGTAACAGCGGTGCACAGGTAATTACGGTAATTACCCTGCACTGCCGCTACTAGTAGAAGATGTGCAGGTATGCAACAAAGTGAATGCAGCTGTCATATGAACTTCATTTATATAGCATACACGTATGTATAAATATATTAAAAATAGGGATAAAATATGTATATAGATGCAATACTGTATGTATGTGTATATGTACAGTATATATATCTAATATATAAAGCGGAGTGTATGTATGTGTGTGTGTATGTCCTCTAAAGGAATCCCCACAGTCGCATTCCTAATCACAAAATTTGGCACACAGGTACATCAGGTGTCAGGAAAGGTTTTAGATCGGGTCTCAGCTCTCTAGGACGTACAGTTTTTGGGAAATTCCCAAAAAAGGCATTAACCAATAGAAGCCTGGTCACATGACCCTTATCAACCAACAGAAGCATAGCAGTCCCTTAGTCTCCACATACACAGAGTTTTACAGCAGGTTTCCATAACAACCCAGCAATTTTTCTTCACTGCTGTAGGTCAGCTTTAAAAGGAAATCTGGCACCAGGATAATCGCTATTGAAGTAAAGCCATGGCCTAAAAGCACTTAGTACCTTATTTCCAGATGTGCCTTTGTTCCAGCAATAGATGTCTTTTGTCCTCTGAAAATCAAGTTTATTTGGTAGGCAAATGAGCCAGTAAGGTGCCCAGAGGGGTGTCATTCTTGCAGGAAGGAGCCCAGGTATGCCTCCTGCCACAATGTGTCCACCCACCCCTCCTACATCACATTCAAGCCATAACTCTACCCCCCTTTTCCCTGCTCCCAGCATGAGGGTGTGCCTGGGCTCCTTCCTGCAAGAGTGATGCCCCCCTGAGGAACTTACTGGCTCATTTGCATACCAAATAAACTGGATTTTCAGAAGATAGAAAACATCTATTGCTGGAACAAAGGCACATCTAGAAATAAGGTACTAAGTGCTATTAGGCTATGGCTTCACTTCAATAGCGATTATCCTGGTGACAGATCTCCTTTAAAGGGGAGGGTGCTGTGGATGTAACTGTTATGAGGGCAGGCCACCGTAGAGGTCAATGTTAAAGGGGCAGGCACTATGGAGGTCACTGTTAAGGGAGGAGGGGACTGTGGAGGTCACTATTAAAGAGGCAGTGGGGTACTGTGAGGTCACTGTTAAGGTAGTGGGCCACTGTGGCAGTCACTGTTAAAGGGACAGTCGCTGTGGAGGTCTTTGTTAAGGGGGCGGGAATGGTGAAGGTCACAGTTAGGGGGGTGGGGTGCTGTATAACTCACTGTTAAAGGGGCAGGCTGCTGTGAAGGTCAAAGTTAAGGGGGTGGGCTGCTGTGGAGGTCCCATTTTAAGAAGATGCGGCACTGTAGGGGGGGGGGGCAGTGTTAAGGGATGGGAGGCTGTAGAGGTCACTGTTAAGGGGGCTGGATACTGTAGATGTCATTTTTATAGTGGATACTGTCAATATCTTTCAACGACACACACAAATATTAAATTAAATAGATTAAATATACCCGTGCGAAGTTGGGTCCTTCAGCTAGTGTATATATATATATATATATATATTGTAAGAAGGAACAAGGGGTCGTCATTGATGGGCGGTATGTGTCACCGAGGTAAGAGACTTTTTTTCCCGAAATGTCATTATTGCAGTCTGACACTTCAGCTGGTTAGAATGGCTGTAAAGCTGATCCGGGACGGCTCTTACTGGGAGTAACCAAAGTGCTGGGTGGGTGGCTACTCCCCCTGTTCCAGGCCGGGTCTTAGGAGGCTTATAAAAGCAGTCAGCACTGTCAGGTAGTGTGGATTATCCTCCAACTCACAGTGAAGCTGTGTGCCGTGCTAAAGGGCTGAGAGCCGCATGCTGGAAAACAGGCCCCTAAAGTCTGCTGGGGACCGCTGATGAAAAACTGCTCACAAGGTGAATGCTTTGTTCTGTGGACTTTCCATGGTGTGAACGAACACCAAGACTGCAAACTGTCATTTTGTTTTGCCTTCTGTGTGAATAAACACTAAACTGTTTAAGTTGAAGAATTTGTGGTTGCCTCTATACTGCATCCGCTAACCTGCCTACCAGAGCGATTCTTCCCCACAATATATATATTGATTATACAGTGCAAATTCATACCATGCTGCCTAAAATAATATTCTCATGATTCATCACACTCCAACGTATTCAATAGAGAGTAAATAGAATCGTAAATGTGAATATAGTGACATATAAATTGATGTGATCTCATATTGATGCCCAGGTGTTCATAAATCCCAATTTAGGAAGTGTAATAAAATCGTAAAGCACTCACTTCCCATCACATGGGAGCCATGATGAGGTGAATGCCACTAAAAATCACCATAAAAAACACACCAAAATCTCAGGTACCAAAAAAAAAACACCCATGCATTTTTTAAGGGGCCAAAAAATGCCAGAACCAAATTCATGTGTGTAGGGAACCTTATATAACATGAGTACTTCTGGTATATATCTTGTAAAGGACTGCAGCTTATCCCTCTGTATAGGCACACAGTTGAATACTTTGCCTATAGTTTGCCTTTACTATCCCACTGCACCCCCAGTAGGACAATTATATCACTGTTCACTTCCAGCACTAGCTCAGGCATCTAGCACCATATCCTGGTGCCCACCTAAAACTTTTCTGGTTTTGCCAGTGGCACTAACTTTGGTCTGCAAGGGGGAAATGCCCTGCCATTTTATTCTCGCCCAAACCACGTCCTTATTAGACATTTACCGACTCTTCGCAATTTCCATGCCTAGAGGTGTGCTCCATGTTCCGTCTCTGCCCAACAAAGCTCTAGTGATATGTTCATACATGGGTATTGGTATCACTGCCTATGGCTCCCATCCCGCCATTCACTCAAAAACCAATATAAAATTGATGTGTGTAATCACGTTTTTTTTTCCTAGCTGCAGTCCTGAATTAAGGAGTAGGTCCTATTCCCTCCAAGTTCCAATGAAAAATAGATAACGTTCAGGTCCGCGCTATTCACCACACCGTAGACACGTGAACATGGAAATAAAGCATCCAAATTTGGTGTATTCTCAGCAACCTCATCACAGATTCCAACCGGTAGTCTCCAGTCACCAAGGCACCCTTATATAAAAATAAAACATATTGTGCAATACCTCAAGTGTATTGGAAAAAAACACTTTTATTGTACTCACAAACGCGGGTTTGTATACAGCATATCAGATACAGATAAAATGCCCGACCCGAGGCAATTTTATACCTGTGTGCTTAATCACATGATGTGAGTCCATTTACTACTTCCCTTGGTCAAAGGTCACATAGTCCAACATATAAAATCTTATAAATAACTCAATGTGTTCAAGTCATATAGAAAATATAATATAATAAATAATCTCTCCATTGCATTTATAAAATTGTCCGTACACAAAAATATATTTCATCACTAAAAATGACTAAAAAAGAATAAGCCCACATTTGTTTAGTACCTACTATCAATAGAATAAAATTTACATAAATCAAGGTCCCAATCTATTTTGTATATACCAAAAATCCTCTTCTATCTCCGATATTTATGGAGAGCGAAAGCAATATTACGGCACACCTTCTAAGCTACTAGTCTACCGTAATCCTCAAAAACGCTGCCCATATTCTAACTCCTTCTACACAACCATATAGGGGGGACGGAGAACTGACTGGCTGCTTTGTCTATGCTTTTAAGATCGGGGAGACAAGTGGTAAGTGAATATTGTGTGAATCCTAGTGTCTATTCCTTCTCTCTTATTCCACATCCTTAATTCGGGTATCTAAAAATTAATTAATAAATACTAACTGATTTGATGTCCCATTCTATATTCATACCGGACGGCTGCAGGGTACCCATTTCATATATACATTGTGCCTCTTTTTTATTTATTTGCTTCACAGGGTTTTTTGGGACATATTCGACTCCATAAAACCTCATACCGCTTCGATTTTTTCCATGATGTTTTTTAAAATGAGCGGATACACTATGCGTTTCTAATCCTTTCCTTATGTTCCTTACATGCTCAGCTATTCTAGTTTTTAACTTTCTCAGCGTTCTTCCTACATATTGGAGTTTACAAGAACATTCTAATACATAAATCACTCCTATCGATTTGCATGATATATTTCCTTTTATATTATAATCTTTTTGCTTATTCGTAGATCTAACATTCTCCTTACTCATCTGTGGACTTCAGATAGAAAGCTGAAACATACCATGAGCCCCTCTACATCCTTTATTACGAGGTTCTGTGTGTTTTTTTCATTTGTGTGAGGGTTTTATCTTTCCCTCTATTGCTAGACTCTAGCGGTTGTTTTATTATTTTTCTTTAACTACACTTTGAGTTGAATTGATCTTTATCTAGTGGTTATGTACCAGGGTGAAGACCATATGTACCGTATTTTTCGCCCCATAAAACGCACTTTTTCTTCCCCCAAAATGGGGGAGAAATGCCCCTGCGTCTTATGGGGTGAATGCGTGCAGTTTTACATCGCTGGCAGCGATGTATCAGTGAGCGGGGACTCAGGGAGGGACTGGGGGGAGGGTCTGGGGGCTGGCAATAGCGGCGGGGCGGTGCAGTCAGTGTAGTATAGCACCGCCCCGCCGCTCCAGTATACTAATATAAGATGTCATTTTCAAATAATAGTTATTAAACTTGCCCCCTTAGTCCTATTACTAACTTACATCCTAATCGCGGCAGTAGAATTCAGGCCAAGTGACGTCAGTAAGAGACGCGCCGGCCGCCCGTCCTGCCTGCCTGCATTCTACAGCAGTGATTCGGATGTAAGGTAGAAATAGGACTGAGGGGGCATGTTTAATAAGTATAAATTGAATATAACATCTTATTTTAGTATACTGGCGGCGGGGGCGATCTGTGGATGGCACAGTTATGGGCTGGGAGGGGTCTGTGGATGGCACAGTTATGGGCTGGGGGGGGTCTGTGGATGGCACTGTTATGGGCTGGGGGGGGTCTGTGGATGGCACATATATAACAGTGCCACCCACAGATCCCCCCCAGCCCATAACAGTGCCATCCACAGATTCCCCCCCCCCTGTAACAATGCCATCCACAGATCCCCCTGTAATAGTGCAAGCCACAGATGCCCCCCATAACAGTGTCCGTCATCCACAGATCCCCCCATAACAGTGTCAGTCATCCACAGATGCCCCCCATAACAGTGTCCGTCATCCACAGATCCCCCCATAACAGTGTCCGTCATCCACAGATCCCCCATAACAGTGTCCGTCATCCACAGATCCCCCATAACAGTGTCCGTCATCCACAGATCCCCCACATAACAGTGTCAATCATCCACAGATCCCACCCATAACAGTGTCCGTCATCCACAGATCCCCCCATAACAGTGTCCGTCATCCACAGATGCCACCCATAACAGTGTCCGTCATCCACAGATCCCCCCATAACAGTGTCCGTCATCCACAGATCCCCCCATAACAGTGTCCGTCATCCACAGATGCCACCCATAACAGTGTCTGTCATCCACAGATCCCCCCATAACAGTGTCAGTCATCCACAGATCCCCCATAACAGTGTCCGTCATCCACAGATCCCCCCATAACAGTGTCCGTCATCCACAGATCCCCCATAACAGTGTCCGTCATCCACAGATCCCCCATAACAGTGGCCGTCATCCACAGATCCCCCACATAACAGTGTCAGTCATCCACAGATTCCCCCATAACAGTGTCCGTCATCCGCAGATCCCCCACATAACAGTGTCAGTCATCCACAGATCCCCCACATAAGTGTCAGTCATCCACAGATCCCCAGTAATAGTGCCATCCAGAGACCACCATTCGTTCCAAACCCACCAAACACACAGCACACCTTTTGGTTAAAAAACATTTTTTTCTTATTTTCCTCCCCAAAAACCTAGGTGCGTCTTATGGGCCGGTGCGTCTTATAGGGCGAAAAATACGGTATTACATTTCAGAATAGTAACACTATCTGGGCTACTATGCTGTGAATCACCCTGATATATATCACTGGCATACTTGACATGTTTTCCATCTTCTAGTGGGTGGCAGCGACACTGGCCAGTGGATTGCGGCATCCGGTTTCCTGCTGATTCTTCATACTTTTTTGCTATCTCGAATATTTTATAAATCATTACATGTTTATTACAATGAAATAAAATATATTTTTGGAATATTTGGGGCATTCTTTTGTTGTTTGTTTAACAACACTATAGGTTTATATGGTTACTCATCCCTTGCCCTAACTTACGGTTGTACATTTAGGCTTTCTTTTTTTATTCTCCTTTGTCTTTGAGTATTCTGTACAGATATTAAAGAAAATGTGACACAAAATGTTTTTCTGCCAGTTAAAACCAGATAGCGACACATATGCTTTTTTTTCCCAATCTGTTTTTATTTTCTGATTGCAGATTCTATTTCCTGAACATGCTAATGGGGTGGCAATCTTGCCTGAGCTGTTCTTAACAAAATTTAGAACGCATTAAGAAAAATGCTTTACAGCAGCCACATGGACCACAGACACAATAGTCAGGAGGTGACCTCATTGACTTCTATGAGAGTTTTCTAGGCAAGCTGTGTGCCCTGTGCAGAGGTCATTGTACAAGGGAAGAATAGATAAGCTTTGACAATCATCTATTGTGAATAGTGGATCCTGTGTTATCTGTGTATATAGGTGTGATGATATAGGATATGTGTAAGGCTACTTTCACACTAGCGTTCGATCGGATCCGTTCAGAACGGATCCGATCATATTAATGCAGACGGTGGCTCCGTTCAGAACGGATCCGTCTGCATTATATTGGCAAAAAAAAAGCTAGTGTGAAATTAGCCTGAGCGGATCCGTCCAGACTTTTACATTAAAAGTCAATGGGGGACGGATCCGTTTGAAGATTGAGCCATATTGTGGCATCTTCAAACGGATCCGTCCCCATTGACTTACAGTGTAAGTCTGGACGGATCCGCACGCCTCCGCACGGCCAGGCGGACACCCGAACGCTGCAAGCAGCGTTCAGGTGTCCACCGGCTGAGCGGAGCGGAGGCTGAACGCCGCCAGACTGATGCAGTCTGAGCGGATCCGCGTCCACTCAGAATGCATTAGTGCTGGACGGAAGCGTTCGGGTCCGCTCGTGAGCCCCTTCAAACGGAGCTCACGAGCGGACAGCCGAACGCTAGTGTGAAACTAGCCTAAATCTGTACAGACCAAGAACTGACACCTATTACGCTTAGTGGCCAGTGCAAAATCTGCAGGATTTTATGTTTGTTAGTTAGTTTTTTCAATATAGATATTGACATGAAAAATTAAACATATAACCAAAAAATTTTTAAAAATATGTTTAAAATAGAAATATGATATAAACAATAGGTCATTTACTGATGACACATTCCCTTAAAATAGGGGTGAACAATAGGCTAATAAGAGCAAACTAATTTGCCCAAGCTTCTGGTTTCTTATATTGTATGAGGGAGAAGGTCTACAGATTATTGGATAACCCGGCATGGGGCAGAGGTGGTAAATAGTTTTCAGGGATAAAAAAAAAACTTGTTTTGATCATATGGGGGAACCCAGAGATGTAACCTGGATGTCATGGAAGACTTTATTTTGAAGTGTGTGAGACTTTTTGATCTCTTTTTATACATATTTTGTTGGGGAGGTGAAGTGACAAAAAATGACAAATTGGCCGTTTTTATTTTTTTTCTCCATTACACAATTAGCTGTATGGGATTAATATTGTTATATTTTAATAGTACGGACATTCTTGCACATAGTGATACCCATGATGTGTATCTTTTTATTGGTTAAGCATTTTAATTTTGATCTTGGAGAAAGGGGGGTGATTAGAACTTTTATATTTTAATTTTTTTTTCATAGTTTTAAAAACTTTGATATGACCATTGAGGGTTGTCAGGGGTTAATCTGTTTAAAAAATAAAAATACTCACCTTTTCCACTTGATCACAAAGAGTCCACCGCGGCCATCTTGCGAAAATCCAGCGAAAATTCTTGCGCGGTGCGTGATGATGTCGGTACGCTGGCCAGCATGGTGATGTCGTACACCATACTTTACCGAGCACAAGATTTTGTGTGGGATCTCAAATCAAGATGGCCACGGCAGACTCTTTGTGCACAAATTGATGAGGTGAGTATTCACTTTTTTTACCGCCATTTTAGGGAAAATTGATTTGTTACCCCGAAGCATGAGAGAATTCAGCTTCGTGGTGAATAAATTTTTCCAGAAATTTGGATCAAAGTCTACTTCATGAACTTCGATTCACTCAAAACTAATGGCTGTATAGCTGTCATTGAACAATACATTTTCAATATAACAATAAAGTGCTGCCACCTGGTGGCCTGTATTGCTATATTTTACTAATAGCTACCGAAGCCTGCTTGAGACTTGGGCCTATTAGGATTGCGTAACAGGTTCCCCGATCTCAGCTGGGAAGCACAGTTATAGGAGAGGAAGTGTGCGGCTCCCGCTTCCGGACCATTCAGATACCGTGTTCACATTTGAACACTGTATCTGAGGGGTTATGGCTGATCGAATACATCTGCACGGGTATCTGCTGATTGAAACAGCAAAAACACAGTGGCTATGGTACCAGCTGCGATTGCGAGCGGGCGCCATGTTTCAAGACGCAACTTCCGCTGTACATATACGGCAGCGGTTGCGAAGGGGTTAAGTAACTGTAATTATTGTTTTTTCTCTGTAAAATCTTTCTTGTTCCATATTAGGCCTCCATATCCTTCCAATATAATGATAATAAATGTAACATCAATTTTCTAGAATATACAATATATTTTTTTTATATACACTCACTGTTAAATCAAATTTATTGTGCCGAACCTTCAAATCATTTCCAGTAAGAAGATGGATTATATATAGTATATTTAAATATTTAATATATAGTATATTTATATATAAGGGTACTTTCACACTTGCGGCAGAGGATTCGGCAGAGGATTCTGGCAGGCAGTTCTATCGCCGGAACTGCCTGCCGGATCCGGCAATTCGGAAGAAAACTGATTGCATTTGTCAGGCGGATCCGTCTGACAAATGCATTTAAATACTGGATCAGTCTCCCGGTGTAATCCGGAAAAATGGATCCGGTATAAATTTTTTGCATTTTTAAAGGTCTGCGCATGTGCAGACCGAAAATCCGGATCAGTTTTGCTGGAACACTTAATGCCGGATCTGGCACTAATACACTTCAATGTAAAATAATGCCGGATCTGCATTCCGGCAAGTGTTAAGTATTTTTGGCTGGAGATAAAACTGCAGTATGCTGCAATATTTTCTCTGTCCAAAAAACTTAAAAGGGACTGAACTGATGCATCCTGATGCATCTTAGGCTCCTTTCACACTAGCGTTCGCTGGTCCGCTCGTGAGCTCCGTTTGAAGGAGCTCACGAGCGGACCCGAACGCAGCCGTCCAGCCCTGATGCAGTCTGAATGGAGCGGATCCGCTCAGACTGCATCAGTCTGGCGGCGTTCAGCCTCCGCTCCGCTCGCCTCCGCACGGACAGGCGGACAGCTGAACGCTGCTTGCAGCGTTCGGGTGTCCGCCTGGCCGTGCGGAGGCGTGCGGATCCGTGCGGATCCGTCCAGACTTACAATGTAAGTCAATGGGGACGGATCCGTTTGAAGATGCCACAATGTGGCTCAATCTTCAAGCGGATCCGTCCCCCATTGACTTTACATTGAAAGTCTGGACGGATCCGTACGAGGCTATTTTCACACTTAGCTGTTATATGCTAAAAATAATGCAGACGGATCCGTTCTGAACGGAGCCTCCGTCTGCATTATTATGAGCGGATCCGTTCAGAACGGATCCGCCCGAACGCTAGTGTGAAAGTAGCCTTAAACGGAATGCTCTCCATTCAGAATGCATTAGAAAAAAACTGATCAGTTTTTTCCGGTAGTGAACTCCTGTGACGGAACTCAATACAGGGGGAAAAAAAAACGCTAGTGTGAAAGTACGCTAATACTTTTTTACATGTGAGAACAATCTCTGTACAGTGCTGTAGAATATGTAAGTGGTATTTAAATAAATAAAATTAAATAAAAGGGCTGGGTGGTTACTGTTATAAGGAATGGGGGTCCTAGGGAATACAGCTGTCTCTGTATGGGAGCTCTGCTTTAAACTATATGGGGTCTTTGTGGCTAGCACTAAATGGGAGCTTAAAGGGGTTGTCTCATCTTGCTATTACTAAGGCCAGATGAGACTAAGCCCTGACTGTCAGGTGGCTGGGAAACATCAGAGTGGACCTGTTCTCTGCTGCTTCAGTAGTTTTCATAGCAGTGCATAGGATCTACGGAAGCAGGGTAGCATAGCAAGCTATGCTGTTCTCAAGTAGGGAAACAGCACAGATTCCTTAGCTACCATAGACTGCAATGGGAGCCACTGAAAGTGCAGAGCACCAGGCTGTTCTGCTGTTTCCGGGCCACCTGATGGACTCATCTTGCCCTAGTAATGGATGGCACTATATGAGGGACGTGTAGCTGGAAACACGTGAAGGCTTTGTGTCTCACAATACAATGAAAACTCTCCCAAAATGACTTCTTTGAGAAGATCACCATCTTATCCAGACCTGATTTCCTGTGACAGATTATCCACCACACTTTATACTATACATACTGGCCATCTTCTTTGGGAAGACCTTCCCACTCACAACACCACTTTTCAGAGCAATTTTGGGAGGTCGCCTCAAAGAACTTTTACTGTTTTTGCGTGAGGTCTCTGAGGCTACTTTCACACTAGCGTTCGGGGTTCCGCTTGTGAGTTCCGTTTGAAGGCTCTCACAAGCGGCCCCGAACGCATCCGTACGGCCCCAATGCATTCTGAGTGGATGCGGATCTGCTCAGAATGCATCAGTCTGGCACCGCTTGCAGCGTTCGGGTGTCCGCCTGGCCGTGCGGAGCCAAACGGATCCGTTCAGACTTACAATGTAAGTCAATGGGGACGGATCCGTTTGAAGTTGACACAATATGGCTCAATTTCAAACTGATCCATCCCCCATTGACTTTCAATGTAAAATCTGGACGGATCCGTCTGAGTAACTTTCACACTTAGAATTTTTTCTAAAATATAATGCAGACGGATCCGTTCTGAACGGATCCCATTGTCTGCATTATAGGAGCGGATCCGTCTGTGCAGACACCAGACGGATCTGCTCCGAACGCAAGTGTGAAAATAGCCTTGAACTGAACTTGTTTTAACCACCACACTTTGCTTGCCACCATTTGGTGGTACTCATCATGACTACCAAGCATGTGTGTGCATTACTGTGTGCATGCCATTTATAACAAAAAAATATAGATACTATGTTACCCACTTGCTTACAGCTGCATGACTTTATACAGTGTGACAGTAAACCCTTAAAGCAGTTGTCTGGTCCCAAAATAATTTTTTTTTGTATGTGCTCCTAACACCCCTCACCATGCATACATATGCCCCAATACCTGTTTTTCATGTCTGAGCTTTCCTTCCGCCCTATAGGATACATCACATTATCCTGGCAGATCTGTTTACTTTCTCCCCTTCTTGTTTTGGTGAATACATAACTTTATTGATACACAAGCCTGGCTGCACTGCACAGTGATGAGTCACAGGCTGGCCACGCCCCCCTACTCTGCTCTGTCTGCAGCAGCCACACCCTCCACAACTCCTGTCCTGTGTCCATCTTTCTACACCCATACATGAATATACTTTTCACTCAGTGTCTAAATCCCATTACTGACTGTCCGCAGGCTCTGCCCTCATGTGT
The DNA here is from genome assembly GCF_014858855.1 of Bufo gargarizans. Lineage (NCBI taxonomy): Eukaryota > Metazoa > Chordata > Amphibia > Anura > Bufonidae > Bufo > Bufo gargarizans. Next base: position 131,599,934 of record NC_058083.1, read on the forward strand.
ATCTAATCCTGTCCTGTGTGATACAGCCTGCTAAGCTGTGTAAATCCCATCACTGACAGTCCACAGGCTCTTCCGTCACCATCTCCAGAGTGTGATAAACAGATGGAATCAGCAAGCGTATCCAATCACATCTGTATCTAATCCTATCCTGTGTGATAATCCATCACTGACTGTCCACAGGCTCTGCCCTCATGTGTATCTAATCCTATCCTGTGTGATACAGCATGCTGAGTGGTGTATCTAATACAGCACGACAGTCCACAGGCTTTTCCCGCACTAACTCCAGAGTGTGATAAACAGCTGGAATCAACAAGCGCATCCAATCACATCTGTATCTAATCCTATCCTGTATGTGTGCCTGATACACATGCTGTTGTGTGCGATACTGCCTGCTGAAGTGTGTTTCTAATCCCATCTTCTATGACACAGCGTGCTAAAATGTGTATCTAATCCCATTTTGTATGATACTGCCTGCTGAGCTGTGTATCTAATCCCATTTTGTATGACACAGCCTGCTGAGTGGTGTATCTAAGCATATCTTGTATGATCCTGCCTGCTGAGCTGTTTATCCATTTTGCGATCTGCATTTTTTGCAGTCCCATTGAGTTCTATGGATTTGAGGTTTAAAGACCAGAATAGGACATGTTCTGTCTTTACTGAAACTGACATACGGATATAGGAAACACACTGATGACGTCCCTGTGCTTTCCACATCCGTGTGTCAGTTCTGCGAAAGATAGAGCATGTCCTATTGTGGTCCTCATAATGCAGATCTAAAACCCATAGAACTCAATGGGACTGCAAAAAAATGTGAATCACACACGGACAGTATCCTTATTTTGTGGATCCGTGATTTGCAGACCGCAAAACAGATATGGTTCTGTGCACGAGCCCTATCACTCATACTCAGCACCCATAACAATGACAATCCACAGTGCCCCATAACAGTGACATCCACAGTGCCCCCATAACAGTGACATCCACAGTGCGTCCATACCAGTGACATCCACAGTGCATCCATACCAGTGACATCCACAGTGCGTCCATTACAGTGACATACACAGTGCGTCCATAACATTGACATCCACAGTGACCCCATAACAGTGACATCCACAGTGCCCCCATAACAGTGACATCTACAGTGCCCCCCATAACAGTGACATCCACAGTGCCCCCATAACAGTGACATCCACAGTGCCCCATAACAGTGTCATCCAGTGCCCCTTTGTGCCACCCAGTGCCCTCTAGTACTATCCAGTGCCCCCTAGTACTATCCTGTACCCCCACTATGCCATGCAGAGCCTCCTTGTTTGCCATACAGTGCCACCTTATGCCATCCAGTTACCCCATTGTGCCATCCAGTGCCCCCTTGTTTGTTATCCAATGCCCCCTTGTTTGCCATCCAGTGCCATCCAGTGTCCCCATTGTGCCACCCAATGCCCCCTTGTGCCATCCAGTGCCCCCTTGTGCCATCCAGTTCCCCCATTGTGCCATCCATTGCCTCCTTGTTTGCCATCCAGTGGGTGAAGCCTGCTTGAGTCCAGGTGCTGACAGCCGTTTAGTTGGATATTATATATCCTGGGTCGCACCTGGACTCAAGCAGGCTTCACCCACTGGAGCGCCTGTGCATAGGCTATTTGCGTTTTTTCTGGGTGACCTTGGTCCCACTGACCTGGCCCCCCCTTCTGGGAGTTTCTCTATCGTTTTTCATATATAAGCTCCAACCACTGCCAAATTTAGCTTATTTTAGTTGGATATTATATATCCTGGGTCGCACCTGGACTCAAGCAGGCTTCACCCACTGGAGCGCCTGTGCATAGGCTATTTGTGTTTTTTCTGGGTGACCTTGGTCCCACTGACCTGGCCCCCCCTTCTGGGAGTTTCTCTATCGTTTTTCATATATAAGCTCCAACCACTGCCAAATTTTGCTTATTTTTACCCCCTTTTCTAATGCAAGTTTTTTCTTTTGCTTGCCACTATTTATGTACATCTCCCCTGATGAGTTCATGCTGAATGAAACATGACACGTTGGGAGTATACCTCCAGTAGGGTGTACTAGGGATACTGCCTGGGATTAGGGAAAGGTATCCGGACAGGGACGCCCCTTGCGGGGCAAGTACCTCGTATAGATAGGTAGGGTGTTTTAGCCCCCGCCACCTTCTAGGGTGATTTAGGGACTTTCTGCTCCCTACTCTCATCTACGCCGAGTTCAATACATTGGCATCATTTCTGAATGGTATTACAGTTTACCGCATGGAAGCCCACTTCATTGAAAGTGATTCTACTTCCCACTTCTATTGTATCTGATGGGTGAGAATGTTCCTTTTACATGCCCATTTGTTACTGTTACCTTTCAAGGTCTGTTTGTCCAGGCCCACCCGGGCTGTCTTTTGTTTGTTTGTCCTTGAGGGTTTACCCTTGCTAGAGCTTCATCATTTTATATTATTACCTAATAAATGTCTTACCCCGCTTTCCCCTAGGGGATTAGTACATACATATTTCCACCCTTTCATGTTCATAAACAATTTATAAAAATATAATTATTAGTTTTAGCAATATTATAGTGGACTTTGTGTGTGTAAAATATACAAACGTACACACATTTTTTTCTTCTTGCTTTCTTAAAAAAAATGTAAATGTAGGTATTCATTTTAGCTATGTTTAGTATAGTGGAGTTTTTTTTACTGCATAAAATATACAAACACATGCATATTTTTTTCCTTTATGACATAAAATGTCCAAATTTACCCAAGATGAATACTTTAGGGGGACAACATAAAAAGGGGGCTTCAAATGTTTTAGATCTGTACAACATCTGTACAGGCATAAAATCAGCAATAGAAAAATAGGGAGCCAAAATGCAAAATGCATTCTAGTCCTTTAAAGTCTTGGGTAGACCCAGCCAGTAGATAAATTACATAAATAGTGTCCATTTTCATGGTACAAACATACAAATTTTATACAAATAAAAGGTAAAAATTGTTAAGAAAGGAAAGATCAATTTTTTCATAATTTTCACAGTTTTTCCTTAAAGGCTATTAACGCAATCAGAGGCAAAAACAATGATAGCATTTTACTCATTTTGGGCTAAAAATGATTTTGCAATTGGTCTTTATTAAAAATATTGAGCCATTCTGTCACAAAGGGTTAACTGTTTGTCTAGCTGTGTGAATCATACTTTTTACTTTCGCTTTGTGTCGGTTGGTCATCTAATAACCATTATCTCCAATTTTATCAGAGGTCATAAACATTTATTTAAGCCACATTTTTATCAGTAAGAAAAGGATTGAGCTTTGAGTGTTTATAAGGTCTCAGAGCAGAGATAAGGAACCGGTCGGCTAGCTCTCTGACGGAGCAGGGAGAAAATTAAGATTCCTCTATTACAGCATAACAGTATCTCAGCCCTGTACAGAAAAAAGGGTTCTATATTTGTAATAAAGACCTATTTAAAAATGATTTTTAGCTCAAAATGAGTACAATGCAATAATTTCATTTTAATATTTTTTTTTTATATCTGTCATAATGGCCCAAAAGAAAGGTCTTCGGTGTCCTATAAAAAATAATATCAAATACATATAGGTTCGCTCAGAAATTAATTAGTTATTTCCAGTTAAATAGGCCCATTGCTAAAGCTAAAAAATTGGCCTAGTAAGGAAGGGGGATAAACACTTTGGTAAGGAAGCAGTTAAATAAGCCATGCAGTAGCAAATACTCTACCTGTGTAGAAGTATATGGTGACAGGAACATAATTTGCAGTCACCATAACAATGTAGAAGTTTCCAGGTACCAAATTGGACAAAGTAAGAGATGTTGTAGATGAACTCAGACTGTACACAGATGACGGGCTTCCACTCACAGTTACACTATAACTTGCAGGACCACCTGTCGGCTGCCTCCATTGTACAGTTGCACTTGAAGTCAGCACCTCAATGACCTGAAGATTCTGGATAACACTGGGGTCTGAAATAAAGTCACAAAACGAATGAGTAAAATCTTAACAATTACCATTGAAGATGTTAGCACCTTACTAGGCACAGTCCTGCATTGGGTAAAGTAGAGAATAAGTTCTCTATGAATAAAATATTTATCATCAGATACTTGAGACTTCAAGTGGCCACGTGACAAACAGGAAGTTCTGTCAAAAATGATTTAGGAAAAAAGCAAAGAGGTTATATAAAACAGGTTCATGATGCGATATATTGTACACATGTCAACAATCAATAACAGTAAGCTTAATTGTGCTAATGGTCTTTGACCATAATAATCACTGATACATATTTCTTTTGGCTGGTGTTTTTATAAATGACCCATTTTCTGTAGAAAGTATTTGCAATGCCAACAAAATACAAGCAAATGCTTGATGGTATACTCACATAGCTGAATCCATGCTGATAGGATATAAAGGGGAACAAACTATACCTAAAAGTAAAGAGCAAAGGATAGCAACGTTCTAAGAGCAAATAATACACAATCTCCGATTTTGGGGTTACTAGCTTTATTGGTTGCAACAGACAGAGAAAGAAGATTTGAAGATCGATTGATGTCATATGACATTCCTCATGGAACTTTGCTCTGTGAAAAGAAAGAGACAGAAATAATAACTTTTCACAATTCACTTCATTTTCTTTAGACAAATTTATTTTGCAAATTACAAAGACTCAAAAATGAAAGGGATCGTCCATCCCCTGCTGCTCCAGTGCCAATATTTAGTTCACCATGTTGTACTTACTGTCATCATTGCTGCTACCATGAATGCAAAGGCTGTATGGTAAACAATGGGAACATTGGTGCTGGAGCTCTGGCATTTATCAGGTAAGTATTTTTTAAAATTTCTGGTTTGCCCCTTTAATTCAGACCCATTCCTCAGGCACACAAACTCAATCACCACATTGATTACATTGTCATGCTTTCCTGACTGTCCCTGTACTGACTTATTATTACCCAAAGCCCCCAACAGCAGCATGGGCAATATAAACTTAGGAACCTGCAATAAAACGTACAATGGGTCCAGTCTGGTGGTGTAAAAAGGTGAGGACATTCTATGCGCTAAGCATGCCCAAAAATCGTGGACAAGGTTTTTTTCTGCCAGGATGTTTTTTTGCAGATTGTCCATAACTTTATTGTCAGTTTGCAATCCTAATTAAATCCTGGATAAAAAGCAGGGGGCATAATGCCTTTTTAGGTGTTTATCCTATATTTAGTTGATCCTTTGTTGATCAGATTATTCATTATTGAAGGGGGTGATAACCCAACTTTGTACATTGTCTGGGCTCCTGTGTATACAGTACTATACAAGCATTTACCGTGCAAACTTTATACAAATTAAAGGAAACCTATCACTAGGAAAATGTGAATTAATCAGCAGCATGTTATAAAGCAGGAGGAGATGAGCAGAATGATAGTTTTGTGGGAAAAGATTCAATAAAACATAATTTTTCCATTTATATATTCACACTGACGAGCAAAAGGGTAATTTTCAAATTTTGACTTTCAGGCTCCATCATTTTTTAGACAATCATCTTGGCTATCTCATACATAAATTCGACTGGTATTAAATGTGCAGCTATTAAGCATATGATTAGTTATGCAGATTTTTGTCATGTAACTGCATTGTTACTGTTTGGTCCAGTGGTGGAACAATCTTTTTCTTCTTGTAGACTACAAATTACAACCTGTACTCACATTCCCTAATAGCTCAGTCTGCTATTAGGTTGATTCCCAAGCAAAAGGTCACTAGCTCGAATCCAGGAGCAGCAATGAAGAAGTTTTTCCAAGAAAAGAGAAACAGCATCAGCCAGCTCATCGATAAGGGTATCTTGGCCAAGAGAATTGCCAAACTGCATCATATAAGTGCCACGACAGGTGGAAGAATACAAAAGGAAGTCCTTCCATCCATTCCAGAGGCCAAGAGGCGGACGTCCAGGCAAAATATCGGCGTCAACAAGTCGGCTCATCACAAGGCCTATTAGTTCTGGTGTGACAAACATGGCAGTGGAGGTGGCTCATATGTTTCGTAATAGTGAGATTACAGATGTCCATGCAAGCACTGTGTGATGCGCGTTATGCAAGTTTGGAAAAAAGTTGAAGCCTTAACTTCAATATCGTCATAAGAAGCATCGGCTCGAGTTTGCAAAAACGTACTAACAGGGGACAGTAGAAGGGATTGGAAACAGGTGATTTGGAGTGATGGGCCAAAAGTCATTAGACTTAGCTCTAATGAGTGCAAATGAGTTTGGAAGAAACAAGGGAAAAGGGGGCTAACAGATCGAGAAATTGAAGAAACTCTCAAGTTCAGTGGAGGAAGCCTGATAATATTGGGTTGTTTTACGGGCGTTGGATACTTGACCAGGATCGATGTTGGTCTCAATGCTGAGCTATATGTGAGTATCCTACAAGATGAGCTACTTCGTACACTCGAGTACTATGGGTATGAAAAGGACGACATAATGTTCCAGCAGGACAACAAACGGAAGCATATATCAAGATTGGTGAAGAAATAGTTCAATGATAATGAATTAGAGGTGCTGGATTGGTCCCCACAGTCCCCAGACTTCAACCCAATTGAATACTAGTGGGGGAAGAGTTGAAGAAAAAGCTATATTCAAAACCAAGTGAGTTGACCAGTATGCACCAACTTTGGTAGCATGTAGAAGAGACCTGGGGAAAGATTTCATTCGAGACATACTAGAATCTGATCAAGAGCATGTCCAGAAGGATTCAGGCAGTGTTAAAAGATAAAGGTGGATTTACAAAATACTAATAAAATGATAAAAATTGAAATTGTGAATTTTAGGAGCAAAACTGCTTGGGGACACCCCAGTGTCTTTAAATCTAATTTAGCCTGTATTTCAGAAAAGTTTCTGCACTTAACCACTCAGCATGCTCCCTAATATGCGTGTTTCTGTTTGTGCTGCATATAGATGTAGTGGTTTTTTAACCCCTTCAGGACCCTGCTATTTTTCACCTTAAGGACCAGGGCATTTTTTGCAAATCTGTCACTTTATGTGGTGATAACTTTAAAACTCTTTTACTTATCCAAGCCATTCTGAGATTGTTTTCTCGTCACAGATTGTACTTCATGACATTGGTAAATTTGAGTCCGAATATTTCATTTTTATTTATAAAAAAATACCAAATTTACCAAAAATTTGGAAACATTTGCAATTTTTAAAAAATTTTAATTTCTCTGCTTTTAAAACAGATAGTGATACCTCCTAAAATAGTTATTACTTTACATTTCCCATATGTCTACTTCATGTTTGGATCATTTTGTAAATTACATTTTCTTTTTTTGGGATGTTAGAAGGCTTAGAAGTTTACAAGCAAATCTTAAAATTTTTAAGAAAATTTCCAAAACACAATTTTTAAGGACCAGTTCAGGTCTGAAGTCACTTTGTGGGGCTTACATAATATAAGCCACCCATATTTTACAAACTTTGTTAACCCTTCAGGTGTTCCACAAGAATTAAAGAAAAATCAAATTTCAGAATTTCCCTCTTTTCTGGCAGATTTTCCATTTTAATCAATTTTTCCCAGTAACAAAGCAAGGGTTAACAGGCAAACAAAACTCAATATTTATTGCCCTGATTCTGTCGTTTACAGAAATACCCCATATGTGGACGTAAACTGCTATACGGGCACATGGCAGGGCACAGAAAGAAAGGAATGCGATATGGTTTTTGGAGGGCAGATTTCAATGGGATAATTTTAAGTTGTCATGTCACATTTTAAGACCCCCTGATGCACCCCTAAAGTAGAAACTCCCCAAAAGAGACCCTATTTTGGAAACTAGCTATTTTACAGGCTAAGGCAGCACTAAAGCATGTCCATTAGTCCCAGTGACATCACCAGGCTCACTGCCAGGCGGAAGCCACCCCTAAATAGTATCCCCAGTGGTAATAAGGCTCCCTACAGTACTAATAAGGCCTCGCTATAGGGCACTTCTTATAATCTATAAGGCACTTCTATAGATCCCTCAGTAGTAGTAATGCCCTCCACCACTGCCCACAGTATTTCTAATTTTCCCTGCAGTGCCCCCTGTAATTATAATACATCCTGCCGTACCCGCTGGAGTTATAATCATCTCTGTAGTGCCCCCAAAAATTATAAGGCCCGTCCTCTCCCTCCAGTCTTATATACCATGCAGCCCAAGTAAATAACACCAGTCGTCTCCCACCAGTCTTCTATATGATACAGTCCCATGTAAGTAACATATCTTCCTTACAGTCTTATATACCATGCAGTCCCATGTAAATTACTTCACTCCTCTCCCTTCAGTCTTCTATACCATGCATTTCCATGTAAATAGCACCAGTCCTCTGCCTCCAGTCCCATGTAAATAACTTCTCTTCCTTACAGTTCTCTATAACATACAGTCCCCTGTAAATCCCCTCCTTCACCCCCCTCCAACACATAGTCCCATATAAATAACATCACTCCTTACCCTCCAGTCTTCTAAAATATCCAGTCCCATGTAAATAACGCCAGTCATCTCCTTCCAATCTTCTATAACATACAGTCCCATGTAAAACACATTTCTTTCTTATAGTTTTCTATAACATACAGTCCTATGTAAATGACACCCCTCCCCTCCCTTCATCCCCTCTAACATACAGTCCCAGTTAAATAACATATTTCCCTCCTACTAAGCAGGGAGGAGGTAAAATGGGGAGAATCACATCTCCCAGCATTTCTCTGACACTTACATTCATTCCATGGCATCACAGGTCTCCACTGCTGAGAGCTGCCTCTTTCTGCACTGGTCACATGACGGTGACCTCATCACAGGTCCTACCTCCAATGCTGAAAATATCACATGACTTTCAGCTATGGAGTGTAGACACAAAAAACTCTGCCCCCTCCCAAAACTCCACCCACTCCCGATCTCCACACCAAGGTGCCCAGGTTACCCTGTTGGCAGAGGTAGGGAATGAAAAATATAATAAGATAAACAAAAATAAACGCCTCTGCTGGCACTGGGATGGGCCCCCTCCCTTGATGGGCGCCTGTGCAGCTGAACCAGCTGCACAGGCGGTATGTCCGTACCTCTGGAAACAGGAATACATGTTGGCAAAAAGGTGCACGGCTGCCTTAGTTTAGCCTAATTTATGACAAGGCGCACACCTCATCACAAATTAGGCTATTGTTCCTGCAGCGCAAGTGAAAACAAAGACCGTTGTGAAAATGCCAATAATTGTAAATGTGACTCAATATGTGTACTGGTCTTATTGAGGCTACATTGAGGCATTTTGGTGCATTTTTTTATGGCTTTAGTCTATTGGAGCATATACATATCCCTACACAAATAGCCTGCTGCTTAGATATTTAACCCCTTCAAAACTGCAGGGGAACACGCACTTCCACTCCGGTAACAGCATTACCAGGCAGAGCTCTAGGAACCTGTTACAGTATTCTAACAGACCGAAGCATCAGGAATTAGAGGAATATACTAATACAGGCCACTAGGTAGCAGCACTGTATTGTTATATTGAAAATTAATTTTTTAATGATGGCTATATAGCCATCAATGAACACAATGGGCAATCTAATGATTGCCAGTTATTGTCACCCAGGGTGACTTAAAAAAAAGTAAAAAAAAAAAAAAGTAAAAAAAGTTTTTGCAAATATAAAAATAATAAAAAAAATATTAAAGTTCAAATCACCCCATTTCCTTAAAATACAAATACTTAACCAAAGATCATGGGCATTGCCATGTGCGAAAATGTCCATACAATTAAAATATAACAATATTAATGGCATACGGCAAATGGCGTAACGGCAAAAAAAGAAAATACTGCCAATTCGCCATTTTTTGTTACTTAAACTCCCCAATAATTTTATTACAAAAAGTGATCAAAAAGTTGCACACACATAAAATTGATATCATTAAAAAGTACAAATCGCCCCACAAAAGATGAGCCCTTATACAGCCCCGTACACATAACTACAAAAAAGTTACAGGGGTCAGAATATGGGTGATAATTATTTTTTTCTCAAGGGTTTTACATTTTTGTTCAGTATTAAAACGCAAGAAAAATTGCACAACTGTGGTATCATCGTAACCGTACTGACCTGAAGAATAAAGATAACAGATCCATTTTACCACATAATGAACAGTGTAAAAAATAAAAACCTTTTTTACAATTGCGTTCTTTCCCAATTCTACCCCATTTGGAATTTTTTTTCCGCTTTCCACTACATTTTATGCAACTGTAAATGGCGCCATTAGAAAGTACAACTTATCCCGCAAAAAACAAGCCCTCATAAGCCTATGTGAATGGAAAAATAAAAATGTTAGGACTATGGGAGGGAAGGGAGGGAAAAAACTAAAACACGAAAATTCAAAATCGCAGGGTCTTCTAAGGGTTAATGTTTTGGTATCTGGAGGCATTTTGTTTTCAAAACATAGGATGCTCTAAGTATGACTTTGTGTATATGATGCTCTATAGACAATAAATGCATCACATTAAAAATGCATGTACACAAAGACATCATTTAAAAACAAAGCCATTACTAGATTTAAAAAAAAACACAAAAATGCATGCAATTGCACGTCCTTGACATACAGGGTGGTCCACAAAAAAGTAGCCCGCCTCCAGCAATAGTATGACAAGACGAACGAGCAAGTGGATTATTATTTTTTTCATTACCCACAAGTCACAAAAGATGCTGGTCCACGTTCACATCTATGCATCTTTGGAAACATCGGATTAGGTTGGCTGATACTGCTTGCAGCTCTTCAACAGTGATGCTGCAGAAGAAAATATGTCCTGCTTTTTCCAACAAGATGGGGCAACATGTCACACTTCACAGAACTCACTGGCAAAGGTTCATGAACTGTTTACTGAGGAGCAAACTGTGAGCAAGGGGTTATGGCCACCACGCTCCACAGACTCGTCCACATGCCATTTTTATCTGTGGGGAAATGTTAAATAGAAAGTGTCCAATCCAGATCCCCTGGATGAACTCAAGGAAAACATCACAAATACATAGTGAGATGTGCCCAAAGATGCATAGACATGAACAGGGACCACTTTCAGCATATTTTGTGACTTGGGGGTAATAAAAAAAAACAATCCACTTGCTCATTCATCTTTTCATATCATCGCTGGAGGCTGGCTACTTTTTGTGGGCCACCCTGTATAATTTTGGAGGCACTCGCAGAGGAAAGAAAACTGTGCCCTCCATTTGTAATCGTGTTTTTGTACATAATCATTAAGAAACTTACAAATCAGTTTTTTTTATGTATTTTCAGCCCATTACATAGCTAGATCATGTGACCACCAACGAGATTCTGTGGATTTACAGCATCTGACAAGAAGTCAGTTTCTATATTTATTCCTAGGAGAGCCTTGATGTCAGTCTCATACATAGGAGTGAATAAACTGACTCCTGTCCACACTACAATCTGCTCTATAGAGTCTCATTGGTGATCTAACTGACAAAAGTAAAGGGATCAAGCAAATGTCTTGTTCCCCTGGTTTATTTATTTTGATGTATTTCACAAAATTTCTTAACACCTGACAATAATTTAGTGATAATTATTGATTGATGTACATACTTAATTGTTTTAGATTTCATTAAAGGGGTTTTAAACTCGTGACCTGTCCTCTGACTAGGTCATCAGTATTTGATCGGTAGGGGTCCAACACCCGAGATCCCCACAGATCAGCTGTTTGAGAAAGCACCAGCACTCGCAGTCTCGCAGTACCACAGCCTTGTTGATGCTTTGCCTAGGCAATGTGATGTTGCATTCATTGGCCACATGGCCTAGGCCCAGCTCAGCCCAAATGAAATGAATGGAACTGAGCTGCGATACCAAGTACAGCTGCTGTACAATGTATGTCGCTGTGCTTGGTGAGCTGAGAGAAAGCCACAGTGCTACTGCTCCTTCTCAAACAGCTGACTGGTGGGGGCCCCGGTTGTTAGACCCCCTCTGATTAGATACTGATGACCTATCCAGACAGTGTCGGACTGGGCTGCCTAGGGCCCACCAGAAAAAAAAATATTGGGGCCCCCATATGGATACATTCAAATATTACCTGCTCAAAAAGCAGCAGACAGCAGCAAGACGCTACAAGAAGATTGATTATGGGGATTCCTGAAGCAACTTTGAGAAGGCATGCCCCTGAGAAAGGAGGACACTGGCTGTCCTCCCTCTGTACCTAGAAGTCATCTCAGCCACATGCACAAACTGGGGAGTTTTTTTTATATTCTACCCAGTTTTTATATGAACATAGGCTGGTTGAGGTTCTGTACACTGCCTATCTATATGTAGTGTAGTAGGTCTACTGTGTTATGTGCCACTTGTGCAGGGGGTAGGGGGCTAGTGGCCCACCTTGCTAAGGGGCCCTCCAGGGGATTCACCTGTACCACTGTGGGCCAGTCCAAGCCTGTATCCACACAATTAGTCATCACTTAAAATGTATCGGAAAACCTCTTTAAGAAACTTTGTAAAATAAATTGAAATAAATAATCTAGAGGGACATAATCTTAAGATTTTAAAACAACATTTATGCCAGCTCATTTAGAAATGGGAAGGGGGGGGGGGGATTTCTGTAAGTGCCTCTGTAATGTAGTTTTAAACACACCAAAAACAAAGTATGCAGAACCAGTTATGCAGGTGTCTGTCTCCCCAGAATTTCCAGAAACTTAGACAATGTAGTGTAGAAAGATCACTTGAATCTATTTCATGACTTGATTCTACAAGATAAAAGACACAAAACTATTACTAAGTATTAAAAATATAAATGACACTGCAAGTATATATGTTCTATAGTGTTTACCTTATTTTAGTTCTATCGCCAGCTGTTCATGTTCTGAAAAGTTTATTAAATGTGGGGAAAAAACTGCCAGTACTGTGTTTATTAAAGAAATATAATACATATAAAACACAATTCAATGCAGGTATCATCCCTAACATGTAAAACCAAAGCATACAACAGCAGGCTTGTTCACACATCCATCTCAGTTACTATCACCACAGGGTTATTTCCACAAAACTGATTGATCTTCTATCTTCAGAGTTCTGGGAAAAATAAGAGACATAATAATTTACATGAACAATATTAAAAACTGATCCAAGCACAGTGTACTGCTTTGATCTAAAATATAAATATGTACGGATATATACAGGACCTAAAATGTTATCTATGTCACCTGATTATTTTGGTCACTGCAGGGTAAATGTACAGAATGAATGGAAGACTCTATGATGGTAATGCGCTCTAATAGAGAACATGAAGTGGAATTGTTCTAAACAACCACTTTAATAAATACTACCTCTTAATTAGTAATGTATATATGTAAAACGATATCACACAAACAAATATGTAAAATCGCACTTTAATACAACACAGATGTTCTCCAAATGGATCTAAGTTATTGTAACCACTGAGTATTGCTTTGTAGATCACCAAGCCAGACGGGAGCTAAATAAACCAAAACAATGGCATCTTCAACGTCCTGAAAACAGAAAATTAGGGACATAATAACAATATAAAGAGTGCCTGACAGCAGTTTTATCTATGTTAAGTAAACTAAACATAACCATACACTTCAGATATATTTCAGCCAAGCTTGCCAATGTCATCAAGATCACCTATGTAATGTGCATGGGACCTTCAAACTCTCCACTTGGCATGATTTTTTACAATAATAGTCTTAAAAAATTATGACAATATTTTAACCTTGCAAAATTATCATTTATATTTTTATTCTTTAGGTCCTTGCCTTTAGGCTAGGGGCTCTAGGATACCAGAGGTAAATTATTTCAGGTAATTCTGTTGATCAACAGCATGAAAAGCAGAAGGAGAAGCATTAACTAACCCTACTTGTCAAACCTGAGGTTGTTATGTTTAATAACTGTATCTCAGGAGCATGGGAGGTAAGCATGTATGATGGGCATGGATACTACGTATTGTATGCATTACAGAAGAGCCACTACAGAGAAGGAGTGACAATTACCACTTCCAAAGGAGATATTTCCAGCTATTTATTCGCTAGAATCTTTATTGGGATTGGTGTCTATGTAAAATGTCTAACCTCAAAGTGCATGGCCATGTTCCAGCTACTGTTAATTACTATGTTAATGAGATGACTATAAGGCACTTACTAATATAAACTTTGTTGATATTCTGTGCCATTTTCTAAGTTTCATACTGTATGCCCCCTGTTGGCCAAGTCTTTTGTATTGTCCACATGAAGGTCCTGTCCATGAAATGGCAGCTGATGGAGGGTCTTATGACCAGCAAAATCACTTGACATCCTCCATTCATATGCATTGCACCTACCATCTGCACTTTAACTGTTTTGAGTTTAGTGCAGCTGCAGTATATTTGAATGGAGGAGACTGAGTGATGTGCGTGGTCAATGACCCTCCATACACAGCTATTTTATGGACAGTGCCACTATGTGGACAGCACAGAAGATATGCCCAACATAGATTCATGTCTTATGAAATATAGCACATAATATCAACAAATGCTATATTAGTAATTGCCATATAGTCATCTTACATACACACTGGTTAACAGTAGCCAGAAAGTGGCCAACCCTTCCAAATTTAGTTTCCAGTACAGAGGTAGGTAATTCAAAGCAGTTAGAAATACATGTGTGTTCATTTGGCTTTTACAGTAATGAAGTGCAGTGCAACAATGGTATACACAGTAGACACCCAGGCACCATTTAACGCTGTCTGCTTGCTTAGCATTACTTTAAATGTACTTTTCCACCTCTCCTCCATAACAATAAAAATACAATCACATTCCACTTATCTGCAGGATACACCACCAGGCTCAATTGTAGTTCCGTTAAATTGTGATCCTTCTCAGAGGGTGTGCAATGCTTTTTTCTTCCTTTAAGTAGTAAAAATATGCTCAATAAAATAATATTTCAATAAAATAATGCTAAAAAACGACAGTAAGTATTCATAGAAAACATTTTTTTCTAGTTTTGGCTGTTTATGTTATTCATTTCTATAGTACTGTGCAATTGAAAATTAAATGCAAAATATTTTCCTGAAGCATTCAGCACACAGAGATAAAAGTTCTAAAAATTAATCAATTGTTAGTTTACTGCTGCTGTGAGGGGAATAGGTTATCTGAAGGGTAATCTTCATAATAATAGCAGCTGTAGAATTAGGATAACAGTGTGACAGTGCTAACGTTCTCTTGATAGGCCTAGATAAAGATGTCACCAGAACAGCATTGCACTTGTAAGGTGGCAGTGTCATATGTCATAGTGGTGACCAGATTGTAAGATATTGTTGGTCCCGAGTAATATACAGTCGTGGCCAAAAGTTTTCAGAATTACATAAATATTGGAAATTAGAAAAGTTGCTGCTTAAGTTCTTATAATATCAATTTGCATATACTCCAGAATGTTATGAAGAGTTATCAGATGAATTGCATAGTCCTTCTTTGCCATGAAAATTAACTTAATCCCCAAAAACCTTTCCACTGCATTTCATTGCTGTCATTAAAGGACCTGCTGAGATCATTTCAGTAATCGACTTGTTAACTCAGGTGAGAATGTTGACGAGCACAAGGCTGGAGATCATTATATCAGGCTGATTGGGTTAAAATGCCAGACTTGACCTGTTAAAAGCAGGGTGATGCTTGAAATCATTGTTCTTCCATTGTTAACGATGGTGACCTGCAAAGAAACGCGTACAGCCATCATTGCGTTACATAAAAATGGCTTCACAAGCAAAGATATTGTGGCTACTAAGATTGCACCTCAATCAACAATTTATAGGATCACCAAGAACTTCAAGGAAAGAGGTTCAATTCTTGTTAAGAAGGCTTCAGGGCGTCCAAGAAAGTCCAGCAAGCGCCAGGATCATCTCCTAAAGAGGATTCAGCTGCGGGATCGGAGTGCCACCAGTGCAGAGCTTGCTCAGGAATGGCAGCAGGAAGGTGTGAGCGCATCTGCACGCACAGTGAGGCAAAGACTTTTGGAAGATGGCCTGGTGTCAAGAAGGGCAGCAAAGAAGTCATCAGTCTTGTGTGATGCCAACAGTAAAGCATCCTGAGACCATTCATGTGTGGGGTTGCTTCTCATCCAAGGGAGTGGGCTCACTCACAATTTTGCCCCAAAACACAGCCATGAATAAAGAATGGTACCAAAACACCCTCCCAACAGCAACTTCTTCCAACAATCCAACAACAGTTTGGTGAAGAACAATGCATTTTCCAGCAAAAGGCAAAAGTGATAACTAAGTG
Source organism: Bufo gargarizans (assembly GCF_014858855.1). NCBI lineage: Eukaryota > Metazoa > Chordata > Amphibia > Anura > Bufonidae > Bufo > Bufo gargarizans. Next base: position 131,616,157 of record NC_058083.1, read on the forward strand.
GCTCGGGGACCAAAAAGTTGACATTTTGGGTCCATGGCCTGGAAACTCCCCAGATCTTAATCCCATTAAGAACTTGTGGACATACAAAAACCCACTAATTCTAACTCCAAGAAGTGATTATGAAAGAATGGGTTGCTATCAGTCAGGAATTGGCCCAGAAGTTGATTAAGAGCATGCTCAGTTGAATTGCAGAGGTCCATAAAAAGAAGGGCCAACACTGCAAATACTGACTCTTTGCATAAATGTCATGTAATTGTCGATAAAAGCCTTTGAAACGTATGAAGTGCGTGTTTTATATTTCACTACATAACAGAAACAACTGAAACAAAGATCTAAAAGCAGTTTAGCAGCAAACTTTGTGAAAACTAATATTTGTGTCATTCTCAAAACTTTTGGCCACGACTGTACATGGGTCCCTACTCTAGGATGGTAGAGGGAATTAAGTGAAAACAGTTGTAACTTAAACAAGGTGGTTTTTACTTGATTCATGTGAGTCAACAAGGTTATGAATACAACCGTTTTTGACACATAACAGTCTTAGTGGTTATAATCTTTCAATGAAGACACAGGCTAAGTTAGAGGCACTCTTTATACTCAATTTCTTAATAGATTTCAGCAAATCCAAGTGTACACATTCTTTTAGTACTTTTTTCCCACTTTTACTACGTTCTTGTTTCTATAATTTGTTGTTTTTTATCACTTCACCGCTTCAAAGAAAATAATAAAAAAGTAATAAAAAAATCATATGCACTCAAAAATGGAATCAATAAAAACTACTGATAGGTATGAGCTCCCAAACTATGTAGCCTAAATGTATAGAAGTTATGGAGGGTCACAACATTGCGATGCAAAAACAAAATGTTTTTTCAAACTTTTTATTTTTTTCAGTATTAATACGATGGAAATATATAAATGTGGTGGTGCTGTAATCATACTGACCTGTAGAATGAAGGGAACAGGTCATTAAATTGTGCCATTTTAAAGCGCAACTTACCCTACAAGAAACATTACATACAGCTATTTGAATTGAAAAACTAAAAAGTATGGCTTCTGGAAAACAGGAAACGAAAAACAGAAATGCAAAATAGGAAAATCACCCAGTCCGTAAGGAATAATTAAGTTTGATCGTATCTTTCCTGAGCTATCCTCATGTAAATGTGATAGTCTCCTATTGTGAGGGTCTTTCGATACCATATTAATTGGCAACTAGTCCGATAATAACCCCCTAAAGGGCATATTTGTACAGATTTGTACCTATGAAACTGGCTGACCTGTTGCATGCACACTTGGCAGCTGTAGGCATCTGTGTTGGTCCCATGTTCATATGTGCCCACATTGCTGAGAAAAATGATGTTTTGATATATACAAATGAGCCTCTGGGAGCAACTAAAGACTCTGCTCTCTCTTCAACTGTTGCTTCCGCTCCATTTTGATTGACATGGCCACGCATGATCATTTTTTTAGGCCCTTTTTTGTTTTTGCACTTTAGTTTTTTCTTCCCAATATGCCAAGAGTCGTAACTTTTTTTTGTTTTGTTCATATAGCCATATTTTTTCTGCTGGACAAGTATTTTTTAATGGCACCATTTCATTTAGGCTGAGTTCATACCAATATTTAGCTTTCCAGAAAGAACTGGGGGAAAAAACATCCATTAATTTGGGCATCAGTTATAATCAGTTAGCATCAGTTTGCACTAAAAATAACTGATATGCCGTTTTTGAGCTTCATCTATTATCAGTTTGCATCACTTTGAGTCACTTCCGTTAGAGATCAGTTATTTTTGACAAGAGAAAAATTACTGCATGCAGTACATTTTCTAGTTATGTAGTTGTTTTCTTGGGCACTTATTTAGGCAGTACAATATGTTGGGTCATTGGCAGCACAAGGGGCAGTAGGTAGGCATAGTACTGGTGGATGCTACAGGATGGCGGTGTTAAAGGGGCAGCTGTAAAGGAGGTTCTTTGCTATAGAGTGTGAGGAAGGACTGCAGAAGCAATGAGTCAAGACAGAGGTATAACATAATCTCCTGGAAACTAATGTAACATCTGAAACAGTGCCCACACACAGTTTGTCATTTAATAATACAGATTTCTTCTCCTATAGCAGAGGGGTGGTACACCCCGGGCCAAAGATGTGCCTGATGGTCTGGGTCAGATGAAGAAAAGTAAACAACTGAAATCTGTGGAGACATGTATCGTGCAGGATTTACATTTGGTATTTCTGTGAATGCTTCTTATAAAATCTATTTAAATCTTTTTATTAGAAAGTAGAGTCAGTGTGAAATGATTCGGAGGGAGGGGTGGGAGTGCAATTTGCCTGCTCTGCCTAGGGCACCAAAATACCTTGTCCTGGACCTGGTTATTAGCCTTAGAGGACAGAAGGCCCCAGCGAGAAATCCACTTCCTGGACCTCTTCTGCAGGTGCCGCACCTGCCCATGTCCTGCCTGCATACAGCGTGAGGACGTAGGGCAACCATGCTGTCCCAATCGTCTTTTTTTTTAAAACAAAATATAGTCACCCAAGTTATAAACAATCAATACATCACAGCTTTCACATTCTTGCAGACCTTTAGAAACAGCTAGGATTCTAGAGGAGATTGTCTAATGCTTTTTCTTTTGACCCCTGCCTCTCCCTCTCTTCCCTGCCAAGCACTTGTAGATAACAATGAGTTGAAATGACACAGATTTATCATAGATAGAGATGAGCGATTTTCAGAAAAATTCAATTAGGCCGGTTCGCCGAATTTCCCCCCAAAATTTGGTTCGATCCGAATTTTTAATGTGGCGAATCACATAAAAAACTGCTATTTCCTGGCTGCAGAGAGCATTTATATTGGTGTAGAACACTGTGCCTTGCAGTAACACGCATAGGGAGTCTGCTGTGGTAGTCAAACAATACTGTGAATCACGATGACATGCAGATGACAGGCGTCGCTCTTAGAATCACTGCACACTTCACTTATTTAGGCAGTTACTGGACCAAAACTGACCAAATAACTCAAGTGCAAACTCAGCCTTACAAGTCAATATAAGCGCCAGGTATAAAGAACCATGCAGAGGCCCAAGATCCTACTATAGCGTGAAAGAGCGCACTCCGTTTACACCTATTCACTGATTCCACATAGATTTCTGCAGAACCTGTTCTATTAAACGTTTATTCAAGTAGAGTCCCACCCGACAGAGTGGAGTGGGTGTCAGCAGTAAGTTTGTGTTGACGTCACTGATTATTTTGCCCTTCCTTTGATCCGTCAGAACAATAACCCCCAAAAAACAAATCCTGTCTATGGAGCATCCACCTGCACTCGGTCAGCATTTGGTCAGTAATCCATCAGTATTGCTAGAGCCCAAAAAAACAGGAGTGGATCCAAAACAGAGACGACACGGAATATTTGCATGTCTTCTATGTTTTGTACCCACTCCTGCTTTTGGCTACCAAATGATAAGCCAATTCTGTTGCAAAATAGGGACCATATCATGCAGGCCTTACAGCTGTTACGTAGACAGGATGTGTTGTGTGTCTCATTTTTCCTCCCTTCTGACAGATCAGAATAAGAGTCAAATAAATGATGATGTCAGCCAGGCAGAAGGCAAAATAGTGGCCCAGATATGAAGTGAGGAGGGTGGGAACAGTATGAGAAGTCCACAGAGCTGCCCTTTGACATAGTGGTGAGGTGGAAGCAGCATGAGGAGACCACACAGTGGCCTAATGACAGAGTCTGGAGGTGGCATCAGCATTAGGAGGACAGTGCGGAAGTGGAAGCAGTAGCATCAGGAGGCCACAGAGTGGCACAATGGCAATGTGGAGGTGGCAGCAGCAACATTAGGAGGCCACAGAGTGGCACAATGACAGAGTGTGGAAGTGGCGGCAGCATCAGGAGGAGCAGTAAAAAAATGGTGGTAGGACAGCACCACTTACTTGGAAAAACTCAAAAGATTTTGCGGCGGTGCTCGTGGCGTCAGGTCCTGGCCTCAGAGACCCCCAAGGTTACCATGTAGAAATGAAGAAGGTCACGGCACTCCAAAAGCTTCCTTATTTAGTGTTCTCTATTGCACCAAAAATACAGCAGCTGTATTTTTGGTGCAATAAAGAACACTGAATAAGGAAGCTTTTGGAGTGCCGTGACCTTCTTCATTTCTACATAGCATCAGGAGGAGGCCACAGGGTGGCACAATGACATTGTGGAGGTGGCAGCAGCAGCATCAGGCAGTCACAGGGTGGCACAATGACATTGTGGAGGTGGCAGCATTAGGAGACCACAGAGTGACCTGTTGACAGAGTGGGAAGGTGGGTGGCAATACTAGTACCAGCTGAAGATGTTGGGTAAAAGAAGGAGCACTTGGCATCAGATGTGTGGCATCAGGCGGGTGTTAGCATCAGAATAGTAGCTGAGGCAGGTAGCGAGAAGAAATCGGTCTCTTTTGTCAAAGTGTTGGTGTGGCACCATGGATGATCTAGTCTAATGCATAAGGCATTGGCGGGTGGAAATCCTGGTTGATCCACGCCTGATTCATCTTGACAAAGGTCCGTCTCTCCACATTTTGGGTGGACAGGCAAGTTCTTCTTGGGGTAACTATGGCCCCATCCGCATTAAACACCTGCTCTGATGCCATTCTAATAGCCAGGCAGAACAGCTTTTCCAGGGTAAACTCTGCCAGTTGCGGCCACAATACCAGTTTTTCTGCCCAGTAAATCCGTGGATCTTCAATGGGGGGGTGGCAGGGTGCTGTCCAAGTATGCCACCACCTGCTGGTTCAGGTCCTGCTCCAGGTCTAGCTGCTGCTGGTGAGTAGTTTCTTCACTAGGCGGGTGAAGAAAGCTGCTCATCAGCGACTCTAGACTCATGTTACTGCTGATGGAGCTGGAACTGCTTCTACACCCCCACCCTGCCACAGCAGCCATGGCAGAGGAACGTGAGCGCAGAGGGCCCCCCTGGTCAGACCTGCGAGAAGATGGACGATGGTGCAGATAGGCAGCGGCCAACTTCTACAATGGATGTCTCTATAGTAGTTCAGTTTGTCCTCCCTCTCAGTGGGTGTAAAAAAGGACCCCATTTTGGACCGGAAGTGAGAGTCCAACAAGGTGGAGAGCCAGAATTCATCCCTCTGCCGAATGCTGAAAATTCGGCTGTCACTATGCAAGCAAGTGAGCGTGCATCTGGCCATTTGTGCAAGTGACTTGGAGGGACTCCTTGCCTCCATCCCCACTGCATACTGCCACAGTGTGTCTGGGTCCTCCGCCTTGTCTTCCTCATCACCTTGTAGCTCCTCTGGCTGCTCCTCCACTCCTGTCACCTATGTAGAAAAGCCACCCATTTCGCGACACATTGCTTGTGCTCCAATGTCCTGCTCCTCTTCCAGTTAAGCCCCCACAGGGCTCATGTGGCCTTGAGATCTAGGCGACACATCTCCAGTCCCCTGACCAGCCAGATTTACCAGTATCTATTGCAGGACATGAAGCAGTGAAATCACGTTGTTCATCCCGTAGTCCTGGCCACTGACAAATAACGTGGCCTCCTCAAAAGGCCTGAGCAAATAGCAAGTGTCACGCATGAGCTGCCACTGGCTGACATCAAAGTTACACAGTGGAGTGCTCCTGTCCGCTTGGATCATCAAGAAATCGTTTATGGCCTTTCTCTGTTCATCTAGTCAGTCCAACATAAAGAGGTGGAATTCCAAAGGTTGGAAACGTTGTATATCAGCCTATGTTGGGGGATGCCGTTCTGCGGTTGCAGCTCATGGAGGGTGTGCTCTGCATTGTCTGAATTGCATGCAAAGTTCCCTGGCCATTTTTAGGATGTCTTGCAGATAGGTGGAAGACTTCAAGAACCATGCGTGGCAACGATGTCATGGCAATCATCCAGAAGGCCGAGACACTGCCACCGCACGCTCTGACAGCAACACATTGCCGCAGGAAACCGCAAGTGTGGCAACAGTGTCACAGCGCAAACCAAAGGCCGTGACAGTACTGTCTGCATATCACTGATGTCCTCAACGGTCTCTTGGTCAGTAGCCAACACCAACTCTCACGCCACTCTCCTCATCACTACTTTCCCGCCTAGCGGAGGAAGCGGCGGATGTCTCCTCCACATCTTGGCTGGCCAGTATTTTTCTGACTGTCCTCTAGTAGCTCGTCCTCACTTTATAGTGGAGCTGAGCCCACAGCATGTAATGTTTCTCTGGCTGAGGGAACAGAAAAGGACATAGGCAGGTTGAGGACAGGTGAGAGCACAGGGCCTGCTCCCAGGCCATGCCAACTAAGGGTTGTGTCTGACGAACCCACCGACTCGTGGCTGGGGGTGTCCGATGTCACTTGGGATGAAGTGGATGACCGAGTCAACCATTTTAAGAACCGCTGGGTTACTGGTCAAGACATGACCTCTAGATGACACCGGGAGCTCAGGCCTCTCGCTGCGACTACTGCTGCCACGCCCCTTTACTCTGCTGCGACCTGTGCCTGCACCAGAAACATTTAGGCCTCTGCCACTCCCATGTGCAGGGCCTGGCACTTCTCTGATTGACATATCTATCTAACTGCGGTATCTCAGCAGAACCGCACACAACTGCTGCACAATACAAATACACTATAATATAATTTCTATGTTGGAAAGTATATTATAAGTATATCGCACCCCTCTATATCCCACCTATCGATAGCACACCTATACTAGTCCTTCAAAGGACTTTTTGGGCTCTATTAGCTAGTGTTTGGTGTCCCTAACTGTCCCTGCTCCAAAATGCAACCCTCTCCCTACACTGGCAAAACACATAATGTAAAATGGCTGCTAGATCGGGTTCTGTTATAGGGTTGGGGGTGTGTCTATGTGCTGAAACATCTTAATTGGCTGTCCTGTCCCACCTGATGGATGTGTCATGGGTCAAAGTTCGGCACTATGCAAAAAATTATGGAGGGTGCGAATATCGCCATATGTTCAGGGTATCGCGAACTAGCAAAATTCGCCGCGAAACGACCCCCGGGCGAACCGTAAGGCCATCTCTACTTGTTATATTGACTTCGGCTTGCTTTGGACCTCTCTCCCTGTGTTAGGATTTGGTACTATGATTCCAGTCTGGTTCTGACTTTGGCTTGGCTTTTCTGACTACCCTCTGATTTTGCACTGTACTGTCCACCCGATTCCCAATCATTCCTGTTTGACTCAGTTTTCTGTGTTGTTTGTCTCTGTGTCTCTCTTGCACCTAGCCGAGCAGGAAACGTTGCCAAGTTGCAGACTTGCCGTTTAGTACTTGCACTACAAGTAGGCAGGGAAAGCGGGGTGGGTTTCAGTTAGGGCTCATGGTCTATGTGTTCCTGTTCACTGTGCTGGCACAATCGTCAGATTGCTTCTCTTATAGACTCCAATGCATCAAGCTATCTTTAAACCTCCACCGCCAATGTAATTTTATATTAGAGAGGCGAGAAGGTGTTAAGCTTTTTCAATCTAGGGACATTTTCCATGTTCTGGAATTTGAGTTGTGTGACATTATGCTTGTAACTAGAGTTGAGCGAACACCTGGATGTTCGGGTTCGAGAAGTTCGGCCGAACATCCCGGAAATGTTCGGGTTCGGGATCCGAACCCGATCCGAACTTCGTCCCGAACCCGAACCCCATTGAAGTCAATGGGGACCCGAACTTTTCGGCACTAAAAAGGCTGTAAAACAGCCCAGGAAAGAGCTAGAGGGCTGCAAAAGGCAGCAACATGTAGGTAAATCCCCTGCAAACAAATGTGGATAGGGAAATGAATTAAAATAAAAATTAAATAAATAAAAATTAACCAAAATCAATTGGAGAGAGGTTCCATAGCAGAGAATCTGGCTTCCCGTCACCCACCACTGGAACAGTCCATTCTCAGATATTTAGGCCCCGGCACCCAGGCAGAGGAGAGAGGTCCCGTAACAGAGAATCTGTCTTCATGTCAGCAGAGAATTAGTCTGCATGTCATAGCAGAGAATGAGGCTTCACGTCAGCCACCACTGCAACAGTCCATTGGCATATATTTAGGCCCAGCACCCAGGCAGAGGAGGGAGGTCCCGTAACAGAGAATCTGTCTTCATGTCAGCAGAGAATTAGTCTGCATGTCATAGCAGAGAATGAGGCTTCACGTCAGCCACCACTGCAACAGTCCATTGGCATATATTTAGGCCCAGCACACACACAGGCAGAGGAGAGAGGTCCCGTAACAGAGAATCTGGCTTCATGTCAGCAGAGAATCAGTCTGCATGTCATAGCAGAGAATGAGGCTTCACGTCAGCCACCACTGCAACAGTCCATTGGCATATATTTAGGCCCAGCACACACACAGGCAGAGGAGAGAGGTCCCGTAACAGAGAATCTGGCTTCATGTCAGCAGAGAATCAGTCTGCATGTCATAGCAGAGAATGAGGCTTCACGTCAGCCACCACTGCAACAGTCCATTGGCATATATTTAGGCCCAGCACCCAGGCAGAGGAGGGAGGTCCCGTAACAGAGAATCTGTCTTCATGTCAGCAGAGAATTAGTCTGCATGTCATAGCAGAGAATGAGGCTTCACGTCAGCCACCACTGCAACAGTCCATTGGCATATATTTAGGCCCAGCACCCAGGCAGAGGAGGGAGGTCCCGTAACAGAGAATCTGTCTTCATGTCAGCAGAGAATTAGTCTGCATGTCATAGCAGAGAATGAGGCTTCACGTCAGCCACCACTGGAACAGTCCATTCTCAGATATTTAGGCCCCGGCACCCAGGCAGAGGAGAGAGGTCCCGTAACAGAGAATCTGTCTTCATGTCAGCAGAGAATTAGTCTGCATGTCATAGCAGAGAATGAGGCTTCACGTCAGCCACCACTGCAACAGTCCATTGGCATATATTTAGGCCCAGCACCCAGGCAGAGGAGAGAGGTCCCGTAACAGACAATCTGGCTTCATGTCAGCAGAGAATCAGTCTTCATATCATAGCAGAGAATCAGGCTTCACGTCACCCACCACTGTAAGAGTCAATTTTCATAAATTTAGGCCCAGAACCCAGGCAGAGGAGAAAGGTCCCGTAACAGACAATCTGGCTTCATGTCAGCAGAGAATCAGTCTTCATATCATAGCAGAGAATCAGGCTTCACGTCACCCACCACTGTAAGAGTCAATTTTCATAAATTTAGGCCCAGAACCCAGGCAGAGGAGAAAGGTCCCGTAACAGACAATCTGGCTTCATGTCAGCAGAGAATCAGTCTTCATATCATAGCAGAGAATCAGGCTTCACGTCACCCACCACTGTAAGAGTCAATTTTCATAAATTTAGGCCCAGAACCCAGGCAGAGGAGAAAGGTCCCGTAACAGACAATCTGGCTTCATGTCAGCAGAGAATCAGTCTTCATATCATAGCAGAGAATCAGGCTTCACGTCACCCACCACTGTAAGAGTCAATTTTCATAAATTTAGGCCCAGAACCCAGGCAGAGGAGAAAGGTCCCGTAACAGACAATCTGGCTTCATGTCAGCAGAGAATCAGTCTTCATATCATAGCAGAGAATCAGGCTTCACGTCACCCACCACTGTAAGAGTCAATTTTCATAAATTTAGGCCCAGAACCCAGGCAGAGGAGAAAGGTCCCGTAACAGACAATCTGGCTTCATGTCAGCAGAGAATCAGTCTTCATATCATAGCAGAGAATCAGGCTTCACGTCACCCACCACTGTAAGAGTCAATTTTCATAAATTTAGGCCCAGAACCCAGGTAGAGGAGAAAGGTCCCGTAACAGACAATCTGGCTTCATGACAGCAGAGAATCAGTCTGCATGTCATAGCAGAGAATCAGGCTTCACGTCAGCCACCACTGCAACAGTCCATTGTCATAAATTTAGGCCCAGCACCCAGGCAGAGGAGAGAGGTCCCGTAACAGACAATCTGGCTTCATGTCAGCAGAGAATTAGTCTGCATGTCATAGCAGAGAATCAGGCTTCATGTCAGCCACCACTGCAACAGTCCATTGGCATATATTTAGGCCTAGCACACAGGCAGAGGAGAGGTTCATTCAACTTTGGGTAGCATCGCAATATAATGGTAAAATGAAAATAAAAATAGGATTGAATGAGGAAGTGCCCTGGAGTCCAATAATATATGGTTATGGGGAGGTAGTTAATGTCTAATCTGGACAAGGGACGGACAGGTCCTGTGGGATCCATGCCTGGTTCATTTTTATGAACGTCAGCTTGTCCACATTGGCTGTAGACAGGCGGCTGCGTTTGTCTGTAATGACGCCCCCTGCCGTGCTGAATACACGTTCAGACAAAACGCTGGCTGCCGGGCAGGCCAGCACCTCCAAGGCATAAAAGGCTAGCTCTGGCCACGTGGACAATTTAGAGACCCAGAAGTTGAATGGGGCCGAACCATCAGTCAGTACGTGGAGGGGTGTGCACACGTACTGTTCCACCATGTTAGTAAAATGTTGCCTCCTGCTAACACGTTGCGTATCAGGTGGTGGTGCAGTTAGCTGTGGCGTGTTGACAAAAGTTTTCCACATCTCTGCCATGCTAACCCTGCCCTCAGAGGAGCTGGCCGTGACACAGCTGCCTTGGCGACCTCTTGCTCCTCCTCTGCCTTGGCCTTGGGCTTCCACTTGTTCCCCTGTGACATTTGGGAATGCTCTCAGTAGCGCGTCTACCAACGTGCGCTTGTACTCGCGCATCTTCCTATCACGCTCCAGTGCAGGAAGTAAGGTGGGCACATTGTCTTTGTAGCGTGGATCCAGCAGGGTGGCAACCCAGTAGTCCGCACAGGTTAAAATGTGGGCAACTCTGCTGTCGTTGCGCAGGCACTGCAGCATGTAGTCGCTCATGTGTGCCAGGCTGCCCAGGGGTAAGGACAAGCTGTCCTCTGTGGGAGGCGTATCGTCATCGTCCTGCCTTTCCCCCCAGCCACGCACCAGTGATGGACCCGAGCTGCGTTGGGTGCCACCCCGCTGTGACCATGCTTCATCCTCATCCTCCTCCACCTCCTCCTCATCCTCGTCCTCCTCGTCCTCCAGTAGTGGGCCCTGGCTGGCCACATTTGTACCTGGCCTCTGCTGTTGCAAAAAACCTCCCTCTGAGTCACTTCGAAGAGACTGGCCTGAAAGTGCTAAAAATGACCCCTCTTCCTCATCCTCCTCCTCCTCCTCCTGGGCCACCTCCTGTTCCATCATCGCCCTAAGTGTTTTCTCAAGGAGACATAGAAGTGGTATTGTAACGCTGATAACGGTGTCATCGCCACTGGCCATGTTGGTGGAGTACTCGAAACAGCGCAACAGGGCACACAGGTCTCGCATGGAGGCCCAGTCATTGGTGGTGAAGTGGTGCTGTTCTGTAGTGCGACTGACCCGTGCGTGCTGCAGCTGAAACTCCACTATGGCCTGCTGCTGCTCGCACAGTCTGTCCAGCATGTGCAAGGTGGAGTTCCACCTGGTGGGCACGTCGCATATGAGGCGGTGAGCGGGAAGGCCGAAGTTACGCTGTAGCGCAGACAGGCGAGCAGCAGCAGGATGTGAACGCCGGAAGCGCGAACAGACGGCCCGCACTTTATGCAGCAGCTCTGACATGTCGGGGTAGTTGTGAATGAACTTCTGCACCACCAAATTCAGCACATGCGCCAAGCAAGGGATGTGCGTCAAATTGGCTAGTCCCAGAGCTGCAACGAGATTTCGCCCATTATCACACACCACCAGGCCGGGCTTGAGGCTCACCGGCAGCAACCACTCGTCGGTCTGTTGTTCTATACCCCGCCACAACTCCTGTGCGGTGTGGGGCCTGTCCCCCAAACATATGAGTTTCAGAATGGCCTGCTGACGTTTACCCCGGGCTGTGCTGAAGTTGGTGGTGAAGGTGTGTGGCTGACTGGATGAGCAGGTGGAAGAAGAGGAGGAGGAAGCCGAGAAGGAGGAGGTGGCAACAGGAGGCAAAGAATGTTGCCCTGCGATCCTTGGCGGCGGAAGGACGTGCGCCAAACAGCTCTCCGCCTGGGGCCCAGCTGCCACTACATTTACCCAGTGTGCAGTTAGGGAGATATAGCGTCCCTGGCCGTGCTTACTGGTCCACGTATCTGTGGTTAGGTGGACCTTGCTACAGATGGCGTTGCGCAGTGCACACTTGATTTTATCGGATACTTGGTTGTGCAGGGAAGGCACGGCTCTCTTGGAGAAGTAGTGCCGGCTGGGAACAACATACTGTGGGACAGCAAGCGACATGAGCTGTTTGAAGCTGTCTGTGTCCACCAGCCTAAATGACAGCATTTCATAGGCCAGTAGTTTAGAAATGCTGGCATTCAGGGCCAGGGATCGAGGGTGGCTAGGTGGGAATTTACGCTTTCTATCAAATGTTTGTGAGATGGAGAGCTGAACGCTGGCGTGTGACATGGTTGAGACGCTTGGTGACGGAGGTGGTGGTGGTGGTGTTGGTGGTACATCCCCTGTTTGCTGGGCGGCAGGTGCCAACGTTCCTCCAGAGGCGGAGGAAGAGGCCGAGGCGGCAGCAGCAGAATAGGCCGAGGCGGCAGCAGCAGAAGAGGTAGCAGGGGGAGCCTGAGTGACTTCCTTGGTTTTAAGGTGTTTACTCCACTGCAGTTCATGCTTTGCATGCAGGTGCCTGGTCATGCAGGTTGTGCTCAGGTTCAGAACGTTAATGCCTCGCTTCAGGCTCTGATGGCACAGCGTGCAAACCACTCGGGTCTTGTCGTCAGCACATTGTTTGAAGAAGTGCCATGCCAGGGAACTCCTTGAAGCTGCCTTTGGGGTGCTCGGTCCCAGATGGCGGCGGTCAGTAGCAGGCGGAGTCTCTTGGCGGCGGGTGTTCTGCTTTTGCCCACTGCTCCCTCTTTTGCTACGCTGTTGGCTCGGTCTCACCACTGCCTCTTCCTCCGAACTGTGAAAGTCAGTGGCACGACCTTCATTCCATGTGGGGTCTAGGACCTCATCGTCCCCTGCATCGTCTTCCACCCAGTCTTGATCCCTGACCTCCTGTTCAGTCTGCACACTGCAGAAAGACGCAGCAGTTGGCACCTGTGTTTCGTCATCATCAGAGACATGCTGAGGTGGTATTCCCATGTCCTCATCATCAGGAAACATAAGTGGTTGTGCGTCAGTGCATTCTATGTCTTTCACCGCTGGGGAAGGGCTAGGTGGATGCCCTTGGGAAACCCTGCCAGCGGAGTCTTCAAACAGCATAAGAGACTGCTGCATAACTTGAGGCTGAGACAGTTTCCCTGGTATGCATGGGGGTGATGTGACAGACTGATGGGGTTGGTTTTCAGGCGCCATCTGTGCGCTTTCTGCAGAAGACTGGGTGGGAGATAATGTGAACGTGCTGGATCCACTGTCGGCCACCCAATTGACTAATGCCTGTACCTGCTCAGGCCTTACCATCCTTAGAACGGCATTGGGCCCCACCATATATCGCTGTAAATTCTGGCGGCTACTGGGACCTGAAGTAGTTGGTACACTAGGACGTGTGGATGTGGCAGAACGGCCACGTCCTCTCCCAGCACCAGAGGGTCCACTAACACCACCACGACCATGTCCACGTCCGCGTCCCTTACTAGATGTTTTTCTCATTGTTATGGTTCACCACAACAACAAATATATTATTTGGCCCAATGTATTGTATTCAAATTCAGCGGGATATAAATTTGAGGCCTAGTATTTAGGCGCTGGGTGACCGGTATGGATTTAGTGACAGAATTAGACTTGGAAATGCACAGAAGCGTGTGTGTGTGAAGTTATTCTGAATGACCCAATGTGCACCTTGAATATTATATACCCTTTTAGGGATAGATTTCAAATAGCTCTGATATAGCAGAAACCACTAAATTATGAAATTGCTAAATTGGGAATTGTACTTCAACCCAGAACAAAAAATGTGCTTTGACGGACACTAAATATCTTGCCCAGCAACAACAGTACAACGGTGGGTAACGAGAGATTTAGAGGGAATTAAATTTGAGGCCTAGTATTTAGGCGCTGGGTCACCGGTATGGATTTAGTGACAGAATTAGACTTGGAAATACACAGTAGCGGGTGTGTGTGAAGTTATTCTGAATGACCCTATGTGCACCTTCAATATTATATACCCTTTTAGGGATAGATTTCAAATAGCTCTGATATAGCAGAAACCACTAAATTATGAAATTGCTAAATTGGGAATTGTACTTCAACCCAGAACAAAAAATGTGCTTTGACGGACACTAAATATCTTGCCCAGCAACAACAGTACAACGGTGGGTAACGAGAGATTTAGAGGGAATTAAATTTGAGGCCTAGTATTTAGGCGCTGGGTCACCGGTATGGATTTAGTGACAGAATTAGACTTGGAAATACACAGTAGCGGGTGTGTGTGAAGTTATTCTGAATGACCCTATGTGCACCTTCAATATTATATACCCTTTTAGGGATAGATTTCAAATAGCTCTGATATAGCAGAAACCACTAAATTATGAAATTGCTAAATTGGGAATTGTACTTCAACCCAGAACAAAAAATGTGCTTTGACGGACACTAAATATCTTGCCCAGCAACAACAGTACAGCGGTGGGTAACGAGAGATTTAGAGGGAATTAAATTTGAGGCCTAGTATTTAGGCGCTGGGTCACCGGTATGGATTTAGTGACAGAATTAGACTTGGAAATGCACAGAAGCGTGTGTGTGAAGTTATTCTGAATGACCCAATGTGCACCTTCAATATTATATACCCTTTTTGGGATAGATTTCAAATAGCTCTGATATAGCAGGAACCACTAAATTATGAAATTGCTAAATTGGGAATTGTACTTCAACCCAGAACAAAAAATGTGCTTTGACGGACACTAAATATCTTGCCCAGCAACAACAGTACAACGGTGGGTAACGAGAGATTTAGAGGGAATTAAATTTGAGGCCTAGTATTTAGGCGCTGGGTCACCGGTATGGATTTAGTGACAGAATTAGACTTGGAAATACACAGTAGCGGGTGTGTGTGAAGTTATTCTGAATGACCCTATGTGCACCTTCAATATTATATACCCTTTTTGGGATAGATTTCAAATAGCTCTGATATAGCAGAAACCACTAAATTATGAAATTGCTAAATTGGGAATTGTACTTCAACCCAGAACAAAAAATGTGCTTTGACGGACACTAAATATCTTGCCCAGCAACAACAGTACACCGGTGGGTAACGAGAGATTTAGAGGGAATTAAATTTGAGGCCTAGTATTTAGGCGCTGGGTCACCGGTATGGATTTAGTGACAGAATTAGACTTGGAAATACACAGTAGCGGGTGTGTGTGAAGTTATTCTGAATGACCCTATGTGCACCTTCAATATTATATACCCTTTTTGGGATAGATTTCAAATAGCTCTGATATAGCAGGAACCACTAAATTATGAAATTGCTAAATTGGGAATTGTACTTCAACCCAGAACAAAAAATGTGCTTTGACGGGCACTAAATAACTTTCCCAGCTACAACAGGACAACGGTAACGAGAGATTTAGAGGGATTTAAATTTGAGGCCTAGTATTTAGGCGCTGGGTGACAGGTATGGGTTTAGTGACAGAATTAGACTTGGAAATACACAGTAGCGGGTGTGTGTGAAGTTATTCTGAATGACCCTATGTGCACCTTCAATATTATATACCCTTTTTGGGATAGATTTCAAATAGCTCTGATATAGCAGAAACCACTAAATTATGAAATTGCTAAATTGGGAATTGTACTTCAACCCAGAACAAAAAATGTGCTTTGACGGACACTAAATATCTTGCCCAGCAACAACAGTACAGCGGTGGGTAACGAGAGATTTAGAGGGAATTAAATTTGAGGCCTAGTATTTAGGCGCTGGGTCACCGGTATGGATTTAGTGACAGAATTAGACTTGGAAATACACAGTAGCGGGTGTGTGTGAAGTTACTCTGAATGACCCTATGTGCACCTTCAATATTATATACCCTTTTTGGGATAGATTTCAAAGAGCTCTGATATAGCAGGAACCACTAAATTATGAAATTGCTAAATTGGGAATTGTATTTCAACCCAGAACAAGAAATGTGCTTGAACGGACACTAAATAACTCGCCCAGCTACAGCACTAGGGACAGATTTAGCTGGATATAAATTTGAGGCCTAGTATTTAGGCGCTGGGTGACCGGTATGGATTTAGTGACAGAATTAGACTGGGATATGGCCAAAAAATGAACAGACTATTGCTGGTTAAATGCACTTGGTGTGACAGCTTCACCCTGATGTAGGCTTTAGCCAAAAAACAACCACACCATTGAGGGTTAAATGCACTTGGTGACAGGCGCAGCTTGCCCCTGATTTTGTATATGGCCAAAAAATGAACAGACTATTGCTGGTTAAATGCACTTGGTGTGACAGCTTCACCCTGATGTAGGCTTTAGCCAAAAAACAACCACACCATTGAGGGTTAAATGCACTTGGTGACAGGCGCAGCTTGCCCCTGATTTTGTATATGGCCAAAAAATGAACAGACTATTGCTGGTTAAATGCACTTGGTGTGACAGCTTCACCCTGATGTAGGCTTTAGCCAAAAAACAACCACACCATTGAGGGTTAAATGCACTTGGTGACAGGCGCAGCTTGCCCCTGATTTTGTATATGGCCAAAAAATGAACAGACTATTGCTGGTTAAATGCACTTGGTGTCACAGCTTCACCCTGATGTAGGCTTTAGCCAAAAAACAACCACACCATTGAGGGTTAAATGCACTTGGTCGCAGCTTGTGCTGGCGCACCACAAGACACAAAATGGCCGCCGATCACCCCAGAAAAATGAGACTGACAAACGGTCTGTGCAGCCTAAAAACAGTGAGCAATTGAGGATCAGCAGCTCAATGATCCACAGCTGCAGATCGATCAGTTAATCAAGTCCTTTGGAGGAGTTAATCTGCCTAATCTCGCCCTACTGTCGCAGCCGCAACCTCTCCCTACGCTAATCAGAGCAGAGTGACGGGCGGCGCTATGTGACTCCAGCTTAAATAGAGGCTGGGTCACATGGTGCTCTGGCCAATCACAGCCATGCCAATAGTAGGCATGGCTGTGATGGCCTCTTGGGGCAAGTAGTATGACGCTTGTTGATTGGCTGCTTTGCAGCCTTTCAAAAAGCGCCAAGAAAGCGTCACAAAAGCGCGAAGAAAGCGACGAACACCGAACCCGAACCCGGACTTTTACGAAAATGTCCGGGTTCGGGTCCGTGTCACGGACACCCCAAAATTCGGTACGAACCCGAACTATACAGTTCGAGTTCGCTCATCCCTACTTGTAACGATAAAACTGTAAAGGGAGAGGTAGTAACAAGTTTTTACAAGGGATAGATTTGTGTTGACTGATGCGATTATAGATTTGTGTAGTTTCACTTATGTAAATAATAAGTCTGCACGAACATTTCAAAATATAAAAAACTAAATTGACTAATTTTAAAACAGAACAAGTACAGATGTTGGATGCAGTGTATCTATCGAACATCACAAGGGTCTGGCATTAAAAATATACTCTCTGTATGGATAATCTTGAATTTTCATGATTTTTTTACTTCTGCATATCCTAACTTGCAGTTTTTATACACTATAATAATAGGATCATAAATTTTCTAAGTACTGGTGTAAACAAGACAAAGATAGGGACCATTCCGATCTGTTACACTTTTACAGTTTTCATCCACTTACCACCAAGAGATCATTACTTTTTTTGCAATTAGAGAGGGTAAAGAGAATAAAGAAGAATGGACCCATACGTCAAAAATAAGTGACAACTACATTTTTGGAATGAAGATACCCACAGAAACTAAGTGCTCATTTAAAGCCTAGATCTAGAGATTCATAACTCAAAAAAACAGATACCATTTGAGCATACATTTCACTCTCTGGCCAGTAAGGTCCCAAATATAATTCAGGGCAGTTGTCACATTCTGTTAAAGGCATATTCCAAAGCAGAATAGTTCAATAGTTGAAATACCCATTCATTCAGGATCTTGTACCAAAGGCAGACAAAGGATTTCAAATTACAATTACACAACCACGGTTCCTTAACCCCTTCCCAACTAGCACTGTACATTTACGGTGCTGGGCGGAACTTTAAAGATGGCATTTACTCGCTTTTAAACAGCATACACCCAGGATTAATGTATGCGATCGACAATAATGTTTATCACATACTTTTAACCCCTGAGATGCCATGGTCAAACTTGCCAATGGCATCTGGAGGCGCAAAAACTGAAGATGACCATGTATTCCTCAATGAGGCTGTCACACATTCGTCCCTATGGAGCCTCTGTGTGTGGCAGGGCTCCATAGGAACAAATGGGGTCATTTATCAAACTGGTGCAAAGTAGAACTGGCTTAGTCGCCCATAGCAACCAATCAGATGCCACCTTTCATTCTCCAAAGGAGCTGTCAAAAATGGAAGGTGAAATCTGATTGGTTGCTATGGGCAACTAAGCCATTTCTGCTTTATATCAATTTGATAAATGACCCCAATAGTGTATTTATCCTAGACTCCAATGCTAATGCATTGGAGTCTATGAGAGAAGCAATCTGATGACTTCTTGTTATAGTTCCTTTTGGGAACTATAAAAAAGTGTAAAATAAATAAATGTTTTTTGAAAATATAAAAAATAAAAACATAAAAAATCAAACCACCTCCCTTTCCACAAAATTAAAAATAAAAGTACATAAACAATAAAAAAAATTGCCCATCATGGGCATCGACACATGCGAAAACGCCTGTACTACTAAAATATAAAAATATTTATCCCATACATCAAACAGCGAAAAAGAAAAAAAAGAAAATGTCCGACTCTGTTTTTTGGTCTCTTCACCTTCCACAAAAAATGTAAAAGAGGTCAAAAAGTCACAAATCTCAAAATGGTATCAATGAAAAATACAGATCACCCTGCAAAAAATTAGCCCTCGCATAGCTCCGTACTACTAAAAAGTTATAAGGGTCAGAATATGGAGACAAAAAGAAAAAAACTTTTGAATTTTTTTTTTTTTTTTTTTTTTTATATTAAAACGCAAGAAAAAAGTATATGTATATGTGGTATCGATGTAATCATACTGTCTCCCTAATATATTGTATGCAATATTAAATGGTGAAACTGGTCCTGCAAAAACAAGCCCTCATACAGCTATGTGCAAGCATGGCCATCACTGCTGGATTGCAGGTTGGTCATAACCAGGGAAACAAAGTGTATAATGTGATTTAAAAATGAATCCAGCCAGCAAAGGCGGCAATATGGACAACCAAAATACATTAGTAAGTGTCTTGCATTAACTTTTTCTACATGATAAATAGTGTTGAGCGCGAATATTCAAAAAGATAATTTTTTTCGAGAATATCGGAACTTCGAGAATTCGCTAATATCTAGCTTTGTAATGACAAATATATACAGTACAGACCAAAAGTTTGGACACACCTTCTCACTCAAAGAGTTTTCTTTATTTTCATGACTATGAAAATTGTAGATTCACACTGAAGGCATCAAAACTATGAATTAACACATGTGGAATTATATACATAACAAAAAAAAGTGTGAAACAACTAAAAAATATGTCATATTCTAGGTTCTTCAAAGTAGCCAACTTTTGCTTTGATTACTGCTTTGCACACTCTTGGCATTCTCTTGATGAGCTTCAAGAGGTAGTCACCTGAAATGGTTTTCACTTTACAGGTGTGCCCTGTCAGGTTTAATAAGTGGGATTTCTTGCCTTATAAATGGGGTTGGGACCATCAGTTGCCTTGTGGAGAAGTCAGGTGGATACACAGCTGATAGTCCTACTGAATAGACTGTTGGAGTTTGTATTATAGCAAGAAAAAAGCAGCTAAGTAAAGAAAAATGAGTGGCCATCATTACTTTAAGAAATGAAGGTCAGTCAGTCCGAAAAATTGGGAAAACTTTGAAAGTGTCCCCAAGTGCAGTCACAAAAACCATCAAGCGCTACAAAGAAACTGGCTCACATGCGGACCGCCCCAGGAAAGGAAGACCAAGAGTCACCTCTGCTGCGGAGGATAAGTTCATCCGAGTCACCAGCCTCAGAAATCGCAGGTTAACAGCAGCTCAGATTAGAGACCAGGTCAATGCCACACAGAGTTCTAGCATCAGACACATCTCTAGAACTGTTAAGAGAAGACTGTGTGAATCAGGCCTTCATGGTAGAATATCTGCTAGGAAACCACTGCTAAGGACAGGCAACAAGCAGAAGAGACTTGTTTGGGGTAAAGAACACAAGGAATGGACATTAGACCAGTGGTAATCTGTGCTTTGGTCTGATGAGTCCAAATTTGAGATCTTTGGTTCCAACCACCGTGTCTTTGTGCGACGCAGAAAAGGTGAATGGATGGACTCTACATGCCTGGTTCCCACCGTGAAGCATGGAGGAGGAGGTGTGATGGTGTGGGGGTGCTTTGCTGGTGACACTGTTGGGGATTTATTCAAAATTGAAGGCATACTGAACCAGCATGGCTACCACAGCATCTTGCAGCGGCATGCTATTCCATCCGGTTTGCGTTTAGTTGGACCATCATTTATTTTTCAACAGGACAATGACCCCAAACACACCTCCAGGTTGTGTAAGGGCTATTTGACAATGAAGGAGAGTGATGGGGTGCTGCGCCAGATGACCTGGCCTCCACAGTCACCGGACCTGAACCCAATCGAGATGGTTTGGGGTGAGCTGGACCGCAGAGTGAAGGCAAAAGGGCCAACAAGTGCTAAGCATCTCTGGGAACTACTTCAAGACTGTTGGAACACCATTTCAGGTGACTACCTCTTGAAGCTCATCAAGAGAATGCCAAGAGTGTGCAGAGCAGTAATCAAAGCAAAAGGTGGCTACTTTGAATAACCTAGAATATGACTTATTTTCAGGTGTTTCACATTTTTTTGTTATGTATATAATTCCACGTGTGTTAATTCATAGTTTTGATGCCTTAAGTGTGAATCTACAATTTTCATAGTCATGAAAATAAAGAAAACTCTTTGAATGAGAAGGTGTGTCCAAACTTTTGGTCTGTACTGTATATGTATTTTTTTATATATATTTTTTTACACAGTACACATCAGGTGATCATCCCTCCCTTCTTCTAGCTTGTGGGCCAATAAGAAGGCTTTGTCACAGCTTAGCAACATCCCTAGCAACCAATAGAAAAGTTGCCTACCCCACGCCGGTATTTTGTGCGTATTATGTGAATAATACATTGCCAAATTTCGCAATCAAGAATATAATCGCAAATTTGTGAAATATCGCAAATTCAAATATTGCCCCTGCCGCTCATTACTAATGATAAATACCATTTGCTGAAGTGAGACAACAACTGAAGGAGGCCTTTTTGATCTATACACTTCAGAGTAGGGCTGAAACGATTACTCCATTGAATCGAGTAATTCGACACAAAAAAATCCTCGATGCAAATTTTTTGCATCGAGTTTGTGTCATGTGACCACGGAGCGGGAGTGAAGCGCTTGCTACTACTGTCACGGACGTTCCCGCGACAGGTGGCAGAAGATCGGTAAGACTGGCAACACGTGGTTATATATGACATGTTTTCCGTTTGGATCAAATGATGTCTGTGTTGTTTCTGGTGCTTGCCACACCTTCTTTCCCCAGGTGTGGCTATTATTCTGTATTTATTGTTGTTTCCCCCACTATGCTATGCAGTTTATAGCTTCTGTTGGAGTTGTGGATAGCTGGTCTGTAGATCTTGGCTGAGTTCCTGGTGCTGCCATAGCCACTTAAATGTTTTCTTTCCCTTTTGTATTTTGTTTGGGTTATTTTGTGTGTTCCATTTCCCTGTCATATGTATTAAGGCCTGAGGGAGACTCCTGTTCGTCCTTCTTTTTTCAAGAACAGGTTGTCTCAGTGCTTACATTAGTGTCAGGGTCACATAGGGTGAGTTAGGACACTAGATATTCCGGTATATTTACTCATCTACCTCTGGTAATTAGTCAGGACTTTGATTAGGGTGTTACTAGAAGGTGTCCATCTCCTTTCCCTAGTTTCCAGGTCTTATTCTCTCATCCCTTTCCCTCCTATGTTCGGTGTGGTGTTTCCCTCCCACACCAGAACGTGACAACTACTCACAGCACCGTGGTCACCAACACTGCACTGTCCTCCTGACACATTGTCAGGACATAGTGCACATAAGCTCGCACTATGAACTGACGCTGCGTGACGTCAGGACGACAGTACAGCGCACGGAGTAGAAGACAGTTGTGGAGCGGTGCTCCTGCAGGAGAGGTAAGTATTAATGGGCTGCTGGATACTAGGAGTGGAGATGGTGTCAGTGGGGGAGCTGAGGGCATGCTGGCATCGGAGTGGATGATGGCACAGAGGACTCATGGCATTGGGGACAGATGGCACAGAGGATTGATGGCACTGGGGGACTGATGGCACTGGGGGATTGATGGCATGGGGGAGTTGATGGCACAGATGATTGATGGCACCGGGGGGGTGAAGGCATGGGGGAGCTGATGGCACAGAGGTCTGATGACATTGAGGGGGGCTGATGACATGGGGGAGCTGATTGCACTGGGGGACTAATGGCACAGAGGATTGATGGCACTGGGGCGAACTGATGGCACAGAGGACTGATGGCATGGGGGGAGCTGATGGCACATAGAGCTGATGGCACTGGTGGGAGCTGATGGCACAATGGACTAATGGCACTGGGGGGCTGATGCATGGAGGGAGCTGATGGCACAGTGGACTGATGGCACTGAGGGGGGTTGAGCTGATGGCATGGGAAAACTGATGGCACAAATGACTGATGGCACTGGGGGAGCTGATGGCTCGGGGGTCTGATTACATTTTATAAAGCATTCTTTTTTATTAGTTTTTTTTATTAGAGTACTAAAATAATCGATAGCTGCAGCCCCTAGTTTCAAACTTCGAGGCAAGTATAGAGAATATGAATTGCATAGTTTTGTTTAATCTTTTAATATTAAAAAATGTTATATCGTCTTTTCATGTGCATTAAGTAGTTCTGTGGGAATTCATCGTGTACTATTGCCACATATATTAAATATCCTTTTTCTTAAAGGGTTTGTTTCACTTCAGCAAGTCTCATTTACTGTATCATGTAAAAAAAAAAAATACAAGCCACTTACTAATATATTGCGATTGTCCATATTGCCTCCTTTGCTGGCTTGATTCATTTTTCCATCACATTATACACTTCTTGTTTCCATGGTACAATCACCCTGCAATCCATCACTGGTGGCTGTGCACACTATAGGAAAAAGTGCTGGCCTCTCTGGTGGCCGGGACTGTGGGAGGTCACATAGACTGGTGCTTTTTCCTATTGTGTGCATGCACAGCCACTGCTGTTGGATTGCAGGGTGGTTGGGTTGTAACCATGGAAATGAGAAATGTATGGATAATTACAATACATTAGTAAGTGCCTTGTATTAACTTTCACTATGTAATAAATGCTATTTGCTGAAGTAACACAACCCCTTTAAACCTCCCTCCTCCTTCCCTCTTCTGGTCTTTTCCTTTAATTTCATCACATCGCTTTTTACTCCTTCCTTTCCCCCTACTCCAGGGTCTTTTCATCTTTTCCAATCTCTTTTCTTGCCCCTTTTTTCCATCTTCTCTTTTACTCTTCCCCCTTTTTCATTTCCCCTTTAATTTTTTCTCTTCTCCAATTTGCTTTCCTATTATTTGCTGCCTGTCATTACTCTCTCCTCTCTCCAGGGGCTTTGTTAGGGTCTCAAAAGATCCGGGACCCAAGCCCCAATGAATATAGCCAAACTCTCTAAGTCAACCAACCGCCCCCCATCCTCTTCCTTCAAACACTAGCACTGAAGACATTTTATTGCACTTGCTATACAGCAGATCATACCTGTCACATCCATTACCTCTCAGGTGACTTCTCATCTGATGTAGATCTTCTCTGTCATCATATTCTCCATTCAGAAAGCAGACAACTTCTCTCAGCTGAATTGTCTCTGCAGAGTGTGACACACAGACATCTTAGCTTCCTTACTTTTCTATCATCATCCCCCAACCTGGAGTCCCGACAGTGTTATCCTGTTGCTCGCTGTGCTCCCCAATACCCCCAAATACTATCCTGAAGAATAATGAGTGCCATACAGATAATCTTCCCCATAGTAATAGTGCTTATCATAGTCCCACTAATAGTAATTCCCTTCTAGAATGCCCTCATTAGTAATACTGCCCCCTACAGTGCCCCCAACCGTGACAGTGCTTCCCAAGAGTGCCTCCATTAGTAGAAGAGCCCTCCAGTATTCATAATACCCTCACAGAGCCCCCAGTAGAAATAGGGACCCTATTGTTCCACCAGTGGGCTCTCTACAAACCCCCATAGTGCTCTTAGTAGAAATAAGGCAGATCTATCAGTCCCTCCTATAGAGCCCCCAGTAGTAATAAGAATGGCTATATTGTCCCCTACAGTGCCCCCAGTATTTATACTGTCCCCTACTGTTATAATACTCACCCTTAAGTGCCCCAGTATTTATATTGCCCCCTACTGTTATAATGCCTCTACAGTGCCCCTAGTATTTATAATGCCCCCTACTGTTATAATGTTCTCCCTGAAGTGCCCCCAGTATTTATATTGCCCCCTACTGTTATAATGCTCTCCCTGAAGCTCCATCAGTATTTATACTGTGCCCACTGTAGGTATATTCCTCCCTTTAGTGTCCTCAGAAATTATAATTCCTCAGCCTTCACCATACAGTGAAATGTAAGTAACATTATTTTCCTCCCTCTGCCATAGAGTACTATGTAAATACATCACACCATCTCTCTAGCCCCCTCCAATATACAGTCCCATGTAAATAACATTCTTCCCTATCTACAGCCCCCTCCAAAATACAGTCCCATGTATATAACATCACACCATCTCTCCTGCCCCTTCAAAATACAGTCCCATGTAAATAACATTACCCCTCAACATTTAGTCCCATGTAAATAATATTATTCCCTCCCACAGCCGCATTTAACATATATTCCCATGTAAATAACATCACCACCTGAACTTTCAATCCCATGTAAATAACATCACTCCACCCCACTGTCCCATGTAAATAACTTCTCTCCCTTCAGCCCTAACAAACAGTCCCAGTTAAATAACTATAACTCCCAGCATTGCTTTGCCTCTCCCTTCACTTACCTCTCCTCATGTAGCAGACATCACCACAGCTTCTTCCCGGGAATTCTCTTCACTGCTGAGCCGTCCTCTCCTGCACTGGTCACATAATGGTGACATCATTGCAGGTCCTTTTCAGCTACTGCATTTAGCACTGATCATATGACCTGTGATGTCACCACAGGTCCTTCAGCTCTTGCAGGGCATTAGATTCAATTGCATTGCTCTCTTGAGGATGGCAACACAGTTGGATCTATTTGGCAGGACATATGGGGCCTGGAACAAAACATCAGGGGCCCAGGCCCCGAATGTTTTAACCTAGCAACGCCCCTGCCTTTCTCCCTTTCTTTATATACCTCATTCCCATCAGGACTCTTTTCTCTTTTTCTCCCCTCTGACACCTTATTTCCTCCATCCATGTCGCTTTCTCATTTCAGTCTTTTTCTTTACATCTGTTTTCCTTTATTTCCTTTCTTTCATGCTCCCTTCATTCTGTTTTCTCTGTCACTGTTCGTTTATCTCCATCCATTTATTCTAACCAGCTTCTCTATCTGCTACTTCTCTTTTCTGTCTCATTACATCATTCCATCTTTCTGTACAATGTTTTCCAATCCCCCTAGGGTTAAAGTGGGTGTACCTGCTCTTCCAAGCCACCACTCCCATGTAAGCACCCCTTTAGTCTTATAGCACCCACCCACGTCATTTTCCTCTACTTTACCATGCTATCCTCCACAAGTGCATAGTAGCCAGCATCTGGCTCAACTACTATTTAGGTGCATCATATATACTATGGGCTGCATCAGCATTCCAGTCCTTCCAGTGTTCCACTTCCGTGTTGGCCTCAACTCACTTTCTGTCCCATGCATTGAATACTGCCACTCACCACTCCTGCATTGGCACATATGCCTGTGTGACTCCACACTCTCTAATTGCTCACACATTTACCAACTGCAACTGGTTTGGATAATGGACTGTCTCACTATGTGTGGTCACTAGACATTAGCTACATTTTGAAAAAAAGTGACTCAGCAACTTCGCCAAAGTTCGCCAAGAAATTAGATTAATTCTGAATTAATTTGTCACAAATCACTATAGATCAGGTATATTAAAGCCACTTTGTCTTAAGGTATTGCCATACAGAGCAGCCATGTGGTGAAGAACCACATGGCCAATTAGCCAGCAGCTGCCTTTCATTTAATAATGAAGACCGCGCTGTATAGTCGATCTTTATTGTTAATGGCTGCTTGGCACATTTAAACAGGAGCTGTTGCTGGTATGGGGTTCGACTGGTTAGGTGGGGGCACAATATGCATATTATTGTTGTTCTTCCCTGTACTCTCCTGTAGGGTATTTGACAGTAAACACAGAATATTAATCAGCTCCGGGAATACCCACTTCTTCAACCCTAGCGCTCTCCTGACCTACAGGTGGGAGCCCTTTATCTGCCATCTGCTTTTCCTCCTTTTCCACATCATCTAATATCGATGAGAATATGTCATCAGAAACATCCAGCTACTCCTCTCTCAGCATCTTGCTGACTTTTCTAGGACATGGGGAAGGATGGTTTGGAAGAGGTAAAGCCAGCAAAAGATGAGGATGGCCATCATGACCTCCCTAAGAGGTGCAGAGTGGATGGTATGGTTGGCAGCGTGGCAGTGGAATAATAAAGGCCTCCATCTTATTGGTATTGAATTACATATCATAGTTTATGGCTGATGTAGGAATAAGTAAATGTAGGAATAAATAATTAAAAGTGGCGTAGACTATGTCTCCCTGCACTCTCTACCTCTACAATATTCTTCTATCAATCACACAGTCCCTAGCGCATGAGCGCTTGCCACATCTCTCCCTATGCTCAGCTCATAGGACAAAGAAGGAGACCGTGTGGGATGAGGGTTTTATAGGGCTGTGACATCACAGGCGATGGCTATCTACGGATTGGCTGGCTTCATAGCATTATGGTTTACCTTGGATTCTCGGGCTTGCTTCCTGTACACTTAGTTTTACTTTGTAACCCGCGTAGCTGGCATTTTAGGAAAACCTGATTCATTACAACCAAGTGCGAGAAAATTCGGATTCGATTTTCTTAAACTTTGGACCGAATTCCGCTTTGAATGCTTCACTTCACTCGACACTAGTGGTTACATATTGTCTCTATAGAAGATAAAATGGCCTGTTTGACCATATGGGGTCCCATATAGCAGGTATAATAGGCTGTTTTAAAAAATAAATCTGTTGTTACTTATATAGT
Organism: Bufo gargarizans; assembly: GCF_014858855.1. Taxonomy (NCBI): domain Eukaryota; kingdom Metazoa; phylum Chordata; class Amphibia; order Anura; family Bufonidae; genus Bufo; species Bufo gargarizans. The sequence goes on from NC_058083.1 coordinate 131,643,497, forward strand.
CATGAGAAAAGCAAGAAAACCCTATTAGAATTATATGGTTTTACAAATACAGGAGGCGGTGCCCAGCCTTTATGACAGGAGATTAAAAAATACTGATGCTTAGATAAAGAGCAACAAGACATGACAAATTACCCAGTGTCAAGACTTATTAAACAAAAACTAGGCAAAAATGCATTAGCTGTGCGTGAAAAATTAAGTATACCATTATGTAAACCATTACTGCTTCCACAGGAATTTAGAATATAAGTAGCAGTCATCTGCTGCTCACTAAATATTCTTGATTAACTGATCATCAGTAAGTGTGACCGCTTCTATAAAAGCAGAAGCTCTGGCAGTTTGTTGGTCTGGGGGTTTTAGGTGTGGGTTAGCATAATACCAAGTAGGAAATACATCAGCAATGATCTTAGAGAAGCAACACTTGCTGCCCATCTGGCTGGGATGGGTTTTGTGAAGTCCATCTTCTACATTGAGAAAGAATATTCACAAGTTAAATAAAAAATATTCAAGACAGATGACAATCTTTCTAGGAGTGGACATCACAGCAAATTCACCATAAGATCAGACCATACAATGCTCAGATAATTTGCAAAAAAACAACAACAACAACAAAGAGCTGAAACTAAGACTCTACAGACTTCAGTTAGTATGTTAAACGTTCAGGTCCATGACAGTACAGTTAGAAAAAGACTGAACAAGTATGTTTTGTTTGGAAGGGTTGCCAGGAGAAAGCCTTTTCTTTCAGAAACAAAAATGTCAGTACAGCTAAAGTTTGCAAACCTGCACCTGAACCAACCAGAAGACTTCTGGAACAATGTAATTTGGACAGACAAGACCAAAGAGGAGATGTCTGGCAATAATGCACAGTGCCACATTTGGCAACAACCAAAGACAATCAGCACAAACACCTCATACCAATTTTCATGCATGGTGGTGGAGAGGTGATGATTTGGGCTTCTTTTGCAGTCACAGAACCTGGGCACCTTGCAGTCATTAGTATTCTAGAGTCAACTGTGATGCCATCTATTTAACAACTACAGCTTTTGGATTGTCTTACCGAGTTTCTATATGAGAAAATGGCACATCATCTGTGATGCATATAGTCCCTCCCTTATATCTAAAATCATGGGTTCTGATTTGCCATCTTTGGTCTTATGCAGTTCTTACTGAGATTGGCTGTTTAACCATATGTGGTCCCATATGGTGTCTATATTAGAAATAATGTGCTGTATCCCTATTTGTGTCAGGTAATGTAATACACGTACAGAAGCATTTCACCATTTGAAATCACATATATTAGAAGTAATAGAATGTCTCAACAGCTGCAATGATATATAAGGGCAGGTGTATTAAAACTTGAATGGCATGGCAAAAAAATCAGGTCACTGCTTTTATTTTTTTAAATCGAATGTGAGTTATTCTGTTTCGCACAAACTGATATATGTAGTATACTGGCTAGGGATCGACCAATTATTGGAGTTAAAAATAGTATCAGCCAATATTCATGATTTTCAAAGTTATCGATATCGACATCTAACCTTGCTGATAACGCCGATAATGCTTCCAGCGCACAGAACATGAGCGTGCCATGTCCCCTCAGCAGCATAGGGGAGAAGGAGTCCCTCTCTCCCTCCCCCTGTGCCGCGCTGCTAATGAGGAGAGAGAGGGGCAGACGCACTACGCCACCAATAAAAGTTAATGTCTAGTACAAATACAGGAGGCAGTGCCCAGCCTATATGACAGGAAGAGATAATGACAGCTCTTTTTCTGCAGCCCCAACACAGAGTTCCAGCAAAAGAAGATTTCCACCACAGATATCCCTTCTGCGGATTAAAAGGTTTCGGGGCCAGTGGCGTCGCCAAGGGGGGGCCACGGCCCCCCCTGCATTAAGCTGTGCCCCCCCCAACTAAAATGTGCCCCCATTCATTTTGGTGTGCACTGTACTGCAGGCAGCCGGCAGGGCCGGAGGACAGCTTGTCAGAGTGTACTTCAAAACTACGATTCTATCCGACCGGACCTCTCCCCACGTCCCCAGGACCTGACCAGTGCTGTGCTGCTGTGCATAAAGCATCGCGCCGCTCGCGGTAGTATGGTAACAACTACTGGCAGTGCGAGCGCCTCCTAGGCGGCGCAGGGCCAGGCGCGTAACCTCGCTGAGCGCTCAGAGCAGCCCGCGCACTGCCTGTAGTTGAAGTAGTTTTAGCCTAAGCCCTAAAGCCAGGCCCAGTGACAGTGTGGCGTCACAGTGGTCCTACCCTAACCCTACCGAGTACCGAAGCTAGCAGCCTGAAGCTGAGAGTCAGCCTGAGCCTGACCTATAGTGGTGTAGGTTAATAAGGTACTAAGTAACTAAGTCTGTCTAACTAGAGAGATCTGACTCTGAGAGGAGAGCGGCGCTGATTTGCTGAATCTTCCTGATTTAAAAGTTAAAGTTACCGTCTGCAGCCTGGATGATTGCAGTGTTTACTTTACTGTTTAGAAATGTTCAAATGTGAGCGGTGGGTAGGGGCATCTGCGGTCTGTGGATGTCATGACACTGTTATGGGGGGGGATCTGTGGATGTCATGACACTGTTAAGGGGGGAACTGTGGATGACACTATTATAGTGTTATATGGTGGGGGGTCTGTGGATGTCATGACACTGTTATGGGGGGGAATCTGTGGATGACACTGTTATAGTGTTATAGGGAGGGGGATCTGTAGATGACACTGTTATGGGGGGGAACGATCTGTAGAGGACACGATCTGTGCAGACCGCACATTGCCGGCACTAATAGAATATGCCTATATGTTCTATTTTTTTTCAGGAACAGAATTGTGGACCCCGGAAGTGCGGGTCCGCATTTCCGTATCCGGGCAGCACATCGTGCTGCCCCATAGATATGAATGGGTCCGCAATTCCGTTACGCAAAATGCGGAACGAAATTGCGGACGTGTGAATGGGGCCTTATAGGGAGGTGGATCCCAGGATGACACTGTTATGGGGTGGATCCCAGGATGACACATATAGCATAAGATGCTATAAACGGTATGTGTCATCCACAGATCCACCCTATAACAGTGTCATCCACAGATCCCCCCATGAGTGTCATCCACAGATCCCCCTCCATAAGTGTAATCCACAGACCCCCCCCCCCCCTTATAGCAGTGTCATCCACAGATCCCCCCCCCCAATAGCAGTGTCATCCACAGATCAAAGAGAAGGGGACTTACCTCTGACACAGCCGGTAGATGCTGGAATTGGAGTAATTCCAGCATGCCCAGGCAGCTAGGACATGTTGAAATCTGAGTGATTGGGGTTTTTCTTCCCTATTGCGGTTTTAGGTATTGGGTAAAGTATCGCAGCATTTCTAAGCATACTTGTGTAAATGTATCGTTGTTATAGCTCCCCCCCCCCCTACTTTTGTCCTGGCCCCCAGTGTGCTCCCCCAAAATTTGAAAGCTAGAGACGCCACTGTTCGGGGCACATAGTGAAGTTCCACTAACTTTCGTGTTTTTAAAATCCTTTTATTATACTCACAAGAGGAATAAAATAGCAGACATTGAACATAAGTATCTGCAGCACCGCCCGACCCGGGTTTCGCCAAAAGAGGTTCGTCAGGGGCGAATGCTCCACCCTTCCTTGGGTGTCTTCTTATACAAGTGAAAAAAAATTGGAGGCACACCCCTCTCTCTTTATATCAAATTTCCAAATATTTATTTCAATAAAGGACCTTTCCACATCTTTTTTGCCACCAAATTTTTTATAAATGCTAAAATTGCCACAAAATTTTTCATAAATACTAAAATATTACCCCACTTAAAACCATCAAACTTCACGTATCCATTATATACCAAAATTCCTATTAGACATTTCAAATCCTTCCACTTGTTTTAGTACAGTACCAATCACACAATCCAGAGGCAGGGTTTTTTCCATCACCCAAGATCCCACTACCTTGCTTTAGCCAAAGAGAGTTTTATATATATATATACAGATACATGCTTGTAACCGCACAGTTTGTGCATGGACACTCACTCCCTTTCTATTCAATCAAAAAAGGTTTAATGGTTTATGTGGACTTTAAATGCGAATATCAACCAAAGGGAGGTGGAGTGGACTTTGATTTTAAACCTTGTTTGATTGTCGAAGCTCTTTTAAGTTGACGAAACCCGGGTCGGAAGGAAGGAATATCTGTGGTTGAGATCTTCTTTTGCACAAATAGAGCTGTCATTATCTCCTTCTACACTTGGAGGCTTGGAGGCAGCGCAACCACCTTTTCGATTGAATGTGACTTTTTGTGAAAATAACCCATTTCGCACGGTTGGTCAGCAATGCCAAGAAAAAAACAACATACACAGTGGTGACTTTTTATTTTATTTTTGCATATTTTATTTATTTTATTTTATTATATTTGACATATCAGGAAGCTGCAATCAGAGGCATTTAACCCCTCAGGTGCCGTACCTGAGGGGTTAGCTGCTGCCACTGATCGCAGCTCCCTGTCAGAGGCAGGGTGTCGGTTATGTGATTCTGCGCCGACACACCCGCCTTCTGTATTAAAAGTTAATTATCATTGGTGGTGCAGTGCGCCCTCACCAGTGTTAAAATCATTAGTGCCGCAGTGCGCCCTACCTCCCACCCCCAGTATTAAAAGCATTAGTGGCGCAGTGCGCCCTCACCCCCACCCCCAAGTATTAAAATCATTGGTGGCGCAGTGTGCTCCCCCCACCCCCAGTATTAAAATCATTGGTGGCGCAGTGCGCCCCACCAAGCCCCCAGTATTAAAATAATTGGTGGCAGCGGCCACAGGGTCCCCTCCCCTCCTCTTCATTGGTGGCAGTGGCAGCTTCTGATCGTAGCCCCAGCAGTTTAATCCCGGGGCTCCGATCGGTTACCATGGCAGCCAGGACGCTACTGAAGCCCTGGCTGCCACGGTAAGCTCCCTGCTGCTATATGCACTATGCACACGGCAGCAGGGACAGTGTAAGATCATATAGAGCCCTATTAGGGTGAATAGGACAAGGTATTAAAAGATCCCATGCTCTAGCCCCTAAGGGGGGAAATTGTTATTAACCTCCTTAGCGGTAATCCCGAGTGTGGCTCGGGGTCACATTACACTGCAAGGGATCGCCATGAGTTAATTTGAATGATGCAGCGATGGATGCGGACAGCACAGAGTGTTTTTATGTTTGTTTGTTTTTTATACACAGAATATCGGTATGTTATCAGCTATTGGCCTGAAAGTTCACAGGTTATCGGTATCGGCTATAAAAAGATCAATATCGGCCGATTCCCTAATATTACTGCCAATGCTCCATGGAAACATGCCACTAAGTCTCCATACATGGATGGTCTCTTTAAAGGCTAAGTACAACTTGGGGGGGGGGGCAATTTATAATTATTATTATTGCATTGTACTCATTTTGAGCAAAAAATCTTTTTTTTTTTCAATTGTTCTTTATTAAAAATGTTGAGCTCCTTTCTCTGTACAGTCTTGAGATTCTCTAGTAGCATTGTCTGTATTTTTACTGTTTCCAGTCAGGCAGCTCAGCTGAGGGCTCCTTATCTCTGACCTTATAAACACTCATTATAGCTCAATTCTTATCTTACTGATAAGAATCTGACTTAAAGGGGTTCTGCAGTTTTTAAAACTGATGATTGGCGGGGGTCCGACACCCAGGACCCCTGCCAATCAGCTGTTTGAGAAGGCAGCGGCGCTAGCAGTAGTGCCGCGGCCTTCTCGCTGTTTACTGCAGGCCCAGTGACGTCACAACTAGTATCAATGGCCTGGGCAGGGCTAAGCTCTGTTCACTTGAATGGAGCTTAGCCCCTCCCAGGCCATTGATACCAGTCGTGACATGAATATTTAAAAGAAGAAAAACTACCACAAGAGGACATAGTTTTAAATTAGAGGGGCAAAGGTTTAAAAGTAATATCAGGAAGTATTACTTTACTGAGAGAGTAGTGGATGCATGGAATAGCCTTCCTGCAGAAGTGATAGCTGCAAATACAGTGGAGGAGTTTAAGCATGCATGGGATAGGCATAAGGCCATCCTTCATATAAGATAGGGCCAGGGGCTATCCATAGTATTTAGTATATTGGGCAGACTAGATGGGCCAAATGGTTCTTATCTGCCGACACATTCTATGTTTCTATGTTTCTGGGCCTGCAGTAAAGAGCGAGAAGGCCGCTGCACTACTGCTAGCGCCGCTGCCTTCTCAAATAGCTGATCGGCAGGGGTCCTGGGTGTCGGACCCCCGCCAATCAGATGCTGATGATCTATCCTGAGGATAGATCATCAGTTTAAAAAAAAACTGCAGAACCCCTTTAAGTGTTTATGACCATTTAATAATTTAAGGATAAGGTTTATTAGATGACTGGCACAAAGTGAAAGTGAAAGTACAATACACAAAGCCAGACAAACAGTTAACCCTTTGTGACAGAACAGCTGAATATTTTTATGGAAATAATTATTTTTAGCCCAAAGTGATAAAATTTAGTCATAAAAAAGTTGTCCAATGTGTCCAATGTGGACAAGCCTTTAAGGAGAACTACTCTGTACTGATGAGGGGCAAGCACCCCTAAACAGCTGTCTGCAGATAGATATTGGGCTTGGCAATTTTACTTTGTCTGGTCCCAAGGCCTGTTAAAAAGTCCGACTTTGACTCACAGGGAGTCACTTCCAAATGGTGGCAGTAACAAGATTGTTCTCTTTCCCTGTGAGATCTGTTTGCACATACAGATAGCATTACTTTCCATGTGCATGAGGTTTTGTTTTACATGTACAAGGAAACTTGTCAGTTTGATGCAGCATAGCAATACAAGGAAATTCAACCTTTGCATCTCACACAACAACGCTGACAACATTGGCGTCTTTCTTTTAAACTAAACAAACATTTCTGTCTTTCAGAGATCGATTTTAAAGAAGAAGATAGACTAGTCTGCTGAATGCATGGAGTGCTAATGAAAGACAAATAGATTAGACCAGTTTTTACGAGAAGGTATGCAGCAATTCTAGGTGCTGACAATAATAACGACACGTGAAACGCGTAGGCTCATACCTGCTTTGTTATAGGAACAAAATAGCAGTGAGTGGGGAAACTAATAGCTTACTTATGATAGCTCCTTGAGTTGTATCCTGATTTCTCTATATGAATTCACCCTGCAGTGTACCAGGGTGATATTTTACTTCTGAGGAACTACATTAATTAGGTTCCCTGTGACTTTGATACCCTAAGTATCCTTGATATAGGGAACACAGGGTTCCTAGGCTATATTGTGAGACCACTATCATTCAGCCACATGAAATGGCATGGATGTAGAGGTTATCGCTAATTATGTCTATTTTTTGTATTTTCCACTCTATCTAGGCATTTTACTGCTGACCTCAAGGGTATTGCTTCTTGCCTGTAACTTCAATACCTTGGGTCTGGGTGCTCATTTACTAGCTCCATAGAGCTTTTTTAATTCATACCAAAAATGTTTTAGTGTTTTTAATATGCCAAGCTTAGCCTCCATTATATGTTATGTTCTTAGATAGCAATCACACCAAAGGAAATCTCCAGCTCATGAATGTTTTATATTAAAGTAACACAAAGCACGCAAGTTAAACATTAACTGTCGATCTTATGTTTAGTATTTCATTATGTTTATAAAAAATAGCTGCTACGTACCTTTTCCACATATCTTGCCACTAACCCCACTGAGGACCCCTTTAATCATTCCTCAGCCCAAAACTGCAGTTTCTATTGAATAGATAAGATAGAGCTAGGTTTTACTGTTCTCTTAATATAAACCTTTAGTTAATTATGCATATTATAAGATCACTTTTCATATTCAAAAATAAAAATTGCATCTATTGATTCTTTATTTGGTATAAAGCAGAGGTACCCAACTGGACGCAGATACAGTTGAATACAAGAATGAAGCAGGGAGTTGTCGGCTCCCTGTTTTACCGCTTTCCTGCCACCAGTGATTCAGCGCTGGCAGGTGTGATGTGATGATGTCATCATACCTGCCGCACTGAGCCACAAACAGCATTGTGACTGACAGCACAGAATATCAAATGGCAGGGGAATGTGGGATAGGTAAATATTTAACAAGGAGGCAATATGGGGCATCCTTTCATAGGGGCACAAGGGAGCATCACGCTGCATTTTTTTTGGGGGGGGCACTTAAGAGGGCAGCTCTGTAAGGGGGTATTTAAGATGGCATCATAATGTGTGGGGGCCTCTCAAGGGGACATCATTGTGAGGGCGCACTTAAGAGGGCATCATTGTGAGGGTGCCACTTAAGTGCACATAATTCTTGTGGGGGATCACTTAAGGGGGCATAACTCGGGAGGGGCACTTAAGGGGGCATCACTTTGTGAGGGGGCATACAAAGGGGTGTTATTGTGTGTGGTGGCCACTTAAAGGGGCATCATACTATGTGTTGGGCACTTAGAGGGCATCACTTTGTGTGTGAGCCATTTAAGGGGGTCTCTTTCTGTGTGAGGGCACTTATGGGATCATTCTGGTGTGAGGGGGCCACCTAGGAGGATTATACTACCTGGGGAGCACTAAAGGGACATCATACTGTGGGGGAGGCACTAAGGGGACTCACAGTGTGCGAGAAGGCACTAAGGGGCATCCTACTGTCTGAAGAACCACTAAGTGGGCATCATACTCTGTGGGGGACTCTAAAGGGGAATCATTACTGTCTAGTGGGGCATCAAAGGCATTATTATTATAAGGTGGCACTAAGGGGAGGTGTGGATTATAGTTAGATAAAAAACAACTTGCCACAGATCGCTACATGCCACTGGTTTTATCGCTCCTTTTTTATTTTTCAGCTTGGACCGTCCTTCACACAAAGGCAGATCCAGGTATGTGGACCTTTACAAAAAAGTACTTGAGTAACCCTGATATAAAGTTTAGTTCAGAAAATAAAATGGTTGCATGTTATGGAATATTTCAGACTTTTTCTACTGTATTATCGCCATCCAGATAATGGTAACTAGGACTCAGCTGAGGTTATAGACCATCGCAAAAATTAAAAATATGTCTAAATTTACTGATCATTTGCCCTTTGAACCCAGTATACAATTAGCATAAGCACAACAGGAGTAAATGCTGCTAATAAACTGAAGATTGCTGCAACCAGAGAAAGGCCTGTGTAGCACAGCATCTCTATCATCAAGACTGACACCCAAGATACTCCTCGCCAACAAAGCATAGCTGTAGAACAATGTTGCTCAATCTGAAGCCTTCCAGGAAAAAACACTACCCCCATCATGCAATCTCAAGTGCAGCCATAGCTTAACTATGTTAAACCAGCTTAAAGGGGTTTTCTCACTTCAGCAAATGGCATTTATCATGTACAGAAAGTTAATACAATGCACTTACTAATGTATTGTGATTGTCCATATTGCCTCTTTTACTGGCTTGATTCATTTTTCCATCACATTATACACTGCTCGTTGACAAGGTTACGACTATTCGGCAATCCAGCAACGGTGGCCACTGTGGTGCAGTGAGCGGTAGAGGTGTGGTGGGGGTGTATATCTCAGACCACATCCTTGGTTCACTACAGGTGTTCGCCTTGCCAGAGGTGAGGCCAGGTGCGATAATCACTTGGGGGTAAAGCAATCCTCAGAGTGTATGGAAGATGAGAATTGAGAAGGAAGCCTGTAGAGGCTCTGTGCGGTTCCACAGAGGAGGGCTGGGAGGCCACAAGGCTGGGGAAGCCTGAGTTCGGGGGGACCCAGCAATGCCTGAGGAAGAGAGGTGTTGCACAGTCAAGGTCAGGAGGACTGCTGGACCATATCCCCCCAAGGAGGACTGGTGGGTTGCACTGGTCACAGCAAGGAGGCTGTCTGACCAAAGCTAAATACCACAGTGTGAACACTGATCTAGAGGTGAGTTAGGGAGACCTCTGTATAGTGACGCCAAACTTGGAAGTGTGATGTTCTGTGTCACAAATAAAGAACAGTTTGAGCTTGAAAACCCCCTGTTTGATGAGAAGTCTGTAATTGCCGACCCCTGAGACAGAGTTATCCCTTACACCACGCTTGCACATTATTAAAAAAAAGGGCCATCATTTGCACACTCCCATGTCATTTTTCCTATAGTGTGCAAGCATGGCTGCCACTGCTGAATTGCAGGGTGGTCATAACCAGGGAAACTAGAAGTGTATAATGTGATTGAAAAAAAGGACTAATGAGAGAGTAAGTTCTTATGTACAGTGTGAATGTCTATAAGGCAATAACACAATTTCAAGATGATGTGGAATTTGTATAACAATGGCAAAAGCCCACATGGATCAATCTATGTATTTGGAGAGCTCATTTTGGAGTGCTCCAAAAAAAGAGTATGACAAATTAAAAAGTGAACTGGATAAGGCACAAATGGAACTAAAGGTTTGATTGACGGACACTCAGGCTCAACAATTTTATAAAAGGGTTGAAACTAAAATGATACCAACCCAGAATGACATCAAGGAGAGTAAACGGGACAAGTTCTTACGAGATAAAACTGATTATTGGACGCATATTCACATGGAATACTCAACAATCTAAAGCAAAGAGACTAACCAGAGGCAATCAGAGGCATAGAGGTCAGCAGGACTATTGAACTACTGATCCGGATTCTAGTCCGACTGAAGATTGTGTTGCATCCTCCAATAAAGACATGGACCGTAATTTAAGATTATCAGCCCCTTTAAGTAATTAGTACCCCGAGGGGGGGGCAGAAAAAGAATAAAGAAATCAGTCCTCTAATGTAAGAGGAGGCATGAAAAAGAAATAGGTCTCCTGGAACAGATAGGAGAACCTGTTCCTTTGGTTGCTACAGGGACTATAAATGTGGTCAATATTTCTGGTGTGGAGTTATCTAATCACTGCTTATCATTATTGTCAAAAGGTTTAAATTATTGCATACCTGAGAAGTTTGATGAAACTGGTTTTGTTATTGATCTAAGTAAATCTATACGTAAAATGAATCAGTATTTGGAAATTAAAGGTAAATTGAAGGATGCAGTTGGTGAAAATAGTGAAGGTCAGGTCCGGGCAGAGATTGGCCCTATGGGGTTTACCCTGGGGTCTAATTTTAGCCAAGATGAACGACAAGACCTTAGTGATTTATATGATTTGCTTAATAAGGGTCTTGGAGACCTATACCCTATAACTGCTGAGTCACTAAGAGGGGGTGTCCGGTCTTCCTATTTCCCACCCTTGTTTTAATGTGATATTGAGAGAGAGATATGTGTTCTGATTTATCCTCCGTATAAATAGAATTATCCCTGGTGAGAGAGAGGTATTGTTATGGTTGAAAAACCAAGATTAGTTGATCATAAAACCAGCGGACAAGGGTGGGAATGTTGTTGTTATGCATAGAGAATATTATAAAAAGGAGGCTATGCGCCAACTAACTGGCCGGGACACCTATGTTAAGTTAGATGGAGACCCTACTGTTACCATACAGGCTAAATTGTGTTCATTTTTGAGGAAGGGATAAGTCCAATGTTATTTCACAAAAATTGGCTGAGAAATTGTTACCCTTATTGGTACCTAATGTTACCCTAATTGGTACTTGTTGCATAAGATCCACAAAATTGCAGATAATCCTCCAGGTAGAACAACTGTTGCGGGCAGGGGCTCAGTTTTTGAGCCCCTGTCAAGCTACTTAGATGGTTTTTGCATCTCCTCCTGAAGAGTATTCCTTTGTACTTGAAAGACTCAAAAGCACTTCTGCAAAATCTCAATGATCTTGAATGGGATGATGGACTGGCCACTATAGATGTGGTTAGCCTGTATACATGTATCCGACATTGAGATTGTATACAGGCAGTTGAAGCATTTCTTGGGAGAGTAGGAAAAAGTGCTATTTGTTCTAAATTTATTTGTGAAGCGTTGGACTCGGTATTGACCCATTTGGCTTAGGAAGAAAGGTATATTTATAATGTAGGTAACCCATTTCTCAAAACACATTAAATATTGGACATGTTTCATTGATGATGTCCTAATTGTGTGGACAGGCACTGAAACACAAGTTAATGAGTTTGTAGATTATATTAATACCAATGATATGAATATGATATTTACTGCCAATTTTGGTGATCGGGAAATAGATTTTTTGGATGTTAAAATAGTGATTAACGATCATCAAATTATCATGAGGGGGTATCGCAAAGAGATGCAACAAATTCTCTACTTCATTATAGCAGCTACCACTTGGAACACATTACGTGGTCACTTCCATATGGACAATTTATACGATTGGTTCGCTTAAATAGTAACTATAATGTGTTCCTGCAGCAATCTTTAGAGCTGATGGATAGATTACGTTCTAGAGGTTACAGTGAAGCAGTTATTACAGATGCTTTTGCCAAAGCTGTTAAGCATGATAATAGAGGGGGAGTTATAATAGAAAGGAACAGGATAGATTCATCTTTTCATTTAAATACAGTCCCACGTCTGATCATATAAAGCAAGCCATTTATAAAAACTGGTATAATATTGAAGGTGATTGTGAACTAGCGGAGCGTGCTAAAATTCCCCTGATTATTAAATTTAGAAAAAGTAGGAGTCTTAGGCCTCTTTCACATGGGCGTCATGGATTTGGGCCGGATAAGATGCGGGTGCGTCAAGTGGAAAACATTTTGATGCATTTTGCACGCGCATGAGAAAAATCTGCATGTTTGGTACCCAAACCCGTACGTCTTCACAGAAGTTCGGGTTTGCATGAGGTATTGTGTAGAATTTATTATTTTCCTTTATAACGTGGTTATAAGGGAAAATAATAGCATTCTTAAAGGGGTTGTCCAGGTTCAGAGCTGAACCTGGACAGCCCTCCATTTTCACCCCGGCAGCCCCCCTGACATGAGCATCGGAGCAGTTCAAGCTCCGATGCTCTCCTTTGCCCTGCGCTAAATCGCGCAGGGCAAAGGCATTTTTCTGAGTTCCGGTGAAGTACCGGGGCTCTCTATGGGGCTGACAGGAACCCCGGTGACGTCACCGGCACTGATGGGCGGGATTTGGCTCTGCCCTAGCCAGTAAAACGGCTAGGGCAGAGCTAAATCCCGCCCCTCAGAGCCGGTGACGTCACCGAACACACTGCTGGGCGGAAGTTACCGCCCGGCAGTGTGTTATTGTAAACACAAGAGCCCGTGCCCTGCGCGATCTAGCGCAGGGCACTGGAGCGCATCGGAGCATGAGATGCTCCGATGCCAGGCTCAGGAGTGCTGCCGGGGTGAAAATAAGGGTATGTCCGGGTTCAGCTCTGAACCCGGACAACCCCTTTAATACAGAATGCTTAGTAAAATAGGGCTGGAGGGGTTAAAAAAAAATAAAAAATTATTTAACTCACCTTAATCCACTTGTTCACGCAGCCCGGCTTCTCTTCTTTCTTTGCTGTGCAGGAGGAAAAGGACCTGTGGTCACGTCACTGCACCCGTCACATGGTCCGTCACATGATCCATCACCATGGTGATGGATAATGTGATGGACCCTGTGATGAGCGCAGTGATGTCATCAAAGGTCCTTTACCCAGGTCCTGAAGAAAGAAGAAAGAAGAGAAGCCTGGCTGCGCGAACAAGTGGATTAAGGTGAGTTAAATTATTTTTATTTATTTTTTTAACCCCTCCAGCCCTATTTTACCAAGCATTCTGTATTAAGAATGCTACTATTTTCCCTTATAACCATGTCATAAGGGAAAATAATAGTGATCGGGTTCCCATCTCGATCGCCTCCTAGCAACCATGCATGAAAATCGCACCGCATCCGCACTTGCTTGCAGATGCTTGCGATTTTCACGCAGCCCCATTCACTTCTATGGGGGCTGCGTGAAAATCAATGCGAAAAACGCACAAAATAGAGCATGCTGCGATTTTCACGCAACGCACAAGTAATGTGTGAAAAGCACCGCTCATGTGCACAGCCCTATAGAAATGAATGGGTCCGGATTCAGTGCGGGTGCAACGCGTTGCACCCGCGTGGAAATCTCGCCAGTGTGAAAGAGGCCTTGGGGAAGAACTAGTGCAAGGGTACTTTGAGGGCTGTAAGGTAGATAACTGGCTAAGGAGTCTTATTCCCTCTGGCAACTATAAGTGCGGCTCATGTAGGTATTGTCATTATATGCGAACGGGTAAAAAGATCCATGTAGGTCCCATAGTGCATAAGGCTAAGGACCTGATTACATGTCGATCTGATTTTGTTGTGTACGTAGTTTTTTGTCCTTGCGAGTTTTACTATATTGGTTACATAAACTGATATATATGAACATTTGCATAAGACATTTGCATGAAGACAGTAAAGGGTAGAACCCGCTTGATAAACCAGGCATGGGATATACATAAGGCTACATGCACAAGAACGTTGATTGTTTCCATTCCGTTTTTTTTGTGGATAGGATGCGGACCCATTCATTTTAATTGGTCCGCAAAAAATGCGGACAGCATGAAGCGCACAGCGTCATAGCAACCAATGACGCTGTGCACGCCTGCTGTCAGCAGGATGCCAGGCCGGGATACCACGGACCGCTCACGTCCATGTTCCACTGCCGTGTGCATTCGGCCTAATGGAGATGATCGAGGTCTGCATTTTGCGTGATTACAAAGACTCCTTTTACCCGTTAATTTACCTTATGTGTGAGACAGGACCCTGTGGATTTAATGATTGATAGAAATTATCTATCCTCTTTCCTTTGAAAAGATTGCTCTTATTTGTTTTAGTAGCTTGGTCACACCAATATGATGGTGACCATTTATATTATTTGAGTATTGTGTATTATGTAATGTTTTAATGTCTTGTTTGTTATTGTGTATTTAATTGGTTAACTCAGTGGATTCGAAGCCTGGGCTTAAAAGACATGAAAGCATCACACGACATGAAACGACCGTTTGTCGGCTGCATCTGTTGAGTACTACTCCCTGCATCGTGCATTGTGCTCAATAAAGAGAACTTTATACAAGTCGGGTGAGTGCCGTGGATTATATCTATTTTGTTGGATTTCATTGAAAAATGAAACAAGCCAGCAAAGGAAGCAATATGGACACAATACATTAGTATATGCCTTGTATTCACTTTATCTACATGATAAATGCTATTAGATGCAGTTACGCTCTCATTCAGATGGGTTTTCTAACAATTCACATTCAGAACGTAACATATAGATCTATGGTGCTATATTTTCGTTCAGTAAAACCGTGAGAAGTTCAGATGCACAGATCGTTAAACAGTAGTACAAAATGCAATTTAGATCTAGAACTCAATCAAGAAGCTGTCAAACTTTGCCCACTAGCCAGTCTTCAAATCATGGAGTAAATCCAATGGAAATTGGCTATTTTATTCAGTCTCGTGTGATTAGATCTGAATTTCTATTAGTAGATTATAATAACTGTGTTGATGGCAATGTTTTTTCCAATCCTAGTGCATTATGTTTATATACAGTATATATTAAAAGCACATATAGCACACAAATGAGCCAGATACATGATACAAAATATCCACAAATAGTGAGCAGCAGCCATCATCACTATTCGCAGTGTTCGCCAGCAATCTTGACTCACAAGTCCGGCGATGCACAGGTAAGCCCTTACCTGTGCCGCGAGCCGGTCTGAAACAAATGCGGTCACCGGGAGCAGGCAGTTCCGAGAACAGCTGCCGGAGGCCTTCATCTCGGAACTGCCTGCTAACTGTGACCGCATTTGTTTCAGACCGGCTCGTGGCACAGGTAAGGGCTTACCTGTGCATCGCCGGACTTGTGAGTCAAGATGGCAGCCCGCATGTGTTCGCTGGCGAACAAAGCGAACTCGCCATCACTGGCCATCACAGATAACAGCAATCAAAAATATAACAGAATAATACATAAAAACATAGAGGGAAGAGTGCTCAATGAAACTGAGTAAACATACAACATATATGGGTACAACATGTACCCTCACGCTGAGCTCACCCATCTCAGCAGACACAACTGTGTTTCGTAAATGGCTTCATCTTTGTCACCCCCAGAAGAAGCCATTACATCCGTCTGATTACTGCTATCTGTAAAGGCTGCAGGCTCACCCTTTGTGGATATTCTTTATTGTCTATCTGACTTGTGTGTGTGCGCTATACGTGTTTTTAATATGTTTTCTAATAAAGATACATTTTAAAAGTTTTTTTTATGTAAAGCATATTATTGGAATTGCTACTGCTGCTTTGACTTTACAACCAAGATCCTGTGACTGGAAGATTAGCTACAAATACATAAACTAGCCCATGAATGTTTGATGCAAAGCAGTAGAACCCTCTTAGTTTCCAGAATACATCCTATAAACACATACTCCTACAAAACGCAAGTCTACCTAGCCATTACTGTATATACAGAATAGACATCTCTCACTAATGCTGAGTCCAACAGTCGTCACACATCGACAACTATAGTCTAGCATAGCCTGCTGAAGAAGAATGAAGGTGAAAATACTCACATGGTACAACTTAGTTTCTCCTAATAATGATCTTTTTTTCAAAATCCTCACATCTAGGTTAAAATGATTGAATGTAATCAGTTCCATGACAGATCTGTGGCAGTCAGTAACCTGGGATCACACTGTCAGGCTTTCCTAGACTGTTCCTAGTTCACTGAAGGCTTGTAGGTGGAGCTGGGGAACATTGTGGTTTCTGTAAGCACCTAATTAAGCCTTCAGAAATGTTGTCTTGAATCACCCTATGGCCCCTTTCAGACATGCGAGATGCACACCCCGGACTCTTAGGCTACATTCACATGAACGTATTTTGTTTCCGTGTCATTTAAAAAAAAAAATATTTGCGGATTGGATGAGGACCCATTCATTTCAATGGGTCAGCAAAAACTGCGGACAGCACACCATGTGCTGTCCGCATCCATATGTCCGTTCCGTGGCCCCGCAAAAAATATAGTGCGGATCAGTGTTTTGCGGACCACAAAACACATACGGTAGTGTGAATGTAGCCTTCAGGCCTCTTGCACATGACCTGATGGCTTATTCAGTGTTTTGCGGTCCGTTTGAAACTGATTGGTTTTTCTATTTTTTGTTTCAGTAGTGCTTCCGTTCCGTCGTTCAGTTTTTTCGTCTGGTTTCTGTTTTTTGCAGATCGGAAACGGAAGGATGGCATATACAGTATACAGTAATTAGATAGAAAAATTGGGCTGGGCATAACATTTTCAATAGATGGTTCTGCAAAAACGGAACGGATATGGAAGACATACGGATGCATTCTGTATTCGTTCAGTTTTTTGACAGCCCCATTGACTTGAATGGAGCCATGAAGTGTGATTTGCGGGCAATAATAGGACATGTTCTATCTTTGAACGGAACGGAAAAAAAGGAAATACGGAAACGGAATGCATATGGAGCACATTCTGGTTTTTTTTTGCGGACCCATTGAAATGAATGGTTCCGTATACGCAAAAAACAGAACGTAGGGCCTTAGGGCTCATGCACACAAACGTATTTTCTTTCTGTGCCCAGAATGCACACGGACGTCATCTGTATTTTTTGCAGATCCCTTTTTTTGCGGACTGCAAAATACATACGGTCGTGTACATGAGCCCTTAGTGTGAGTATCAGACAGCTGCTGTCCTGAACTCACAGTACTGCCGGGGTCGCATAGCATTATAGTGATTTATGATGCTATGTAACCCTTATGCCTCTTGCACATGACCGTATGGCTTTTTCAGTATTTTGCTAGCCGCAAAAAACGGATCAGCAAAAAATGCAGATGACGTCCGTGTGCATTTTCCATTTTTTGCGGAATGGAACAGCTGGCCCCTGATAGAACAGTCCTATCCTTGTTTGTTATGCGTACAATAATAGGACATGTTCCATCTTTGAACAGAATGGAAAAACGGAAATACAGAAACGGAAGGCATATGGAGTACCTTCCTTTTTGTTTTGCGGATCCATTAAAATGATTCCGTATATGGTCTATATACGGAACACAAAAAATGGAACGTAAACATAAAAAAGTTAATGGGTCCACATCTGTGATGCGGAACGCACATGGCTGGTGACCCGTGTATTGCGGATCTGCCGCATGCGGCCCGCAGAACGGACACAGAGCCCTTACGTCCGTGTGCATGAGCCCTTATACTGCGTAACATAAATGTGTAAAACAATATAGAAAAATAGTATATAAAACAAAAATATATCATATACATAAGAAACAAACAAACATTTGACAACTTATATACTGTAAATACATATACATCCTATGTAATATACAGGTGATTCCCTGTGGCATTCCCAAATGTCAATTTTCCTCTTACTGGGACTTTTTGAACCTGTGGTCAATCGTAGTGATGAGCGAACTTCTGTTTTTAAGTTTGGCGTACAAGGTTCGGGTTATCTAAGAATTCCGTTACGGATTCTGCTACCACAGACCATATCTTACAGTCCGTGGTAGCGGAATCCATAACCGGATTCTTAGATAAACCGAACCTTGTACCCCGAACTTGAAAACAGAAGCTCGTTCATCCCTAGTCAATCCTCAATAAGCAGGTGGACAAAAAAAACACAAAAATTGTGCTAAACTCCAAGCACTGATTAAGCAAGAATAGGTTGCCATCGATCGGGATTTGGCCCAGAAGATGATATTCAGCATGCCAGGGCGAATTGCAGAAATCTTGAAAAAGAAGAAAGGGTGAGCCCTGGAAATATTGAGTCTTTGTGTAAATTTGAAATATTGGTCAATAAAAGTAAAAAAAAAAAAAAGACATGAAATGCTCAGAATTATACTTCAGTATATTATAGAACAATATGACAAAAAGATCAACAAAAAATGAAAGTCAAAAAGTGTGGCAGTCTCAAAACGTCTGCTCACAGCTGTACAAATACAGGTATTACAGTTCACATGCAGTTACATTTTTCTAACGTTATCTGCCTACATATCTCTACAGCTGTCTCCATCATAAGGTATACCTGGAGGACAGTTAGGCCTCTTTCACACGGGCATGCCGGATTTGCTCCGGATGCGTCTTGTGTGCATCGCAGGAAAACCATGCGAGTAGGCATGCAATTGCAGTCAGTTTTGACTGCGATTGTGTTCCGATGTTCAGTTTTGCACGCGCGTGAGAAAAAACTGAATGTTGTACCCAGATCCGAACCTGGACTTCTTCACTGAAGTTCGGGTTTGGGTTAGTTGTTCTATTAATTTTATTATTTTCCGTTATAACATGGCTATAAAGGAAAATAATAGCATTCTTAATACAGAATGCTTACTAAAATGTTTCTTGAGGGGTTAAAAAAAATCAACCTCATCCACTTGTTTGCGCAGCCGGCATCGTCTTCTTTCTTCTTTTAGGACCTGCAAAAGGACCTTTGATGACATAATCGCGCTCACCACGTGGTGAGAGTGGTGATGTCAGCGCAGGTCCCGCTGAATGAAGATAGAAGGATCAAGTGATGCATGAAAATCACTGATCATCTGAACAGCCCCATTGAAGTGAAATGGGTCCGGATTCAGTGCGGGTGCATTGCGTTCACCTCACGCATTGCACCCGTGTGGAATTCTCGCCCGTGTGGTTGATAACATTTAGGCTACATCTACACGACGACATTTGTCGCGCGACAATTTTTATAATGGCAGTCTATGGTGACGCACTGCAACATGCAGTGGATTTTTCTGTGACTGTTGCGTCGCAGTCGCAGCATGTTGCATGTTGCAGTGCGACACCTTAGACTGTCATTATAAAAACTGTCGCGCGATGTTGGTGCAACAAAATGTTGCGCTACAAATGTTGCAGTGTAGTTGTGCCCTATGTGTCGCGCTAAAAATGTCGTCGTGTAGACGTAGTCAAAACCACTCCTTGAATGTCCCTACAGACTTCATAGGAAAATTCCATGCTTAATTTCGGATGCTCCTTCTGCTTTCCATCATAGGCCTTCTGACTGAGACTTATCAAAGCTGGTACAAAGTAAAACTGGTTTAGTTGCCCATAGCAACCAATTCCACCTTTCATTTTCAAGAGGAGCTCTGAAACATGAAAGGTGGAATCTGACTGAATGCTAGGGGCAAATAAGCCGGTTCTATTATGCTCTACTTTTGTTAGATCTCCTCCTCTGTGTCTAATGAATTTGCAGAAACCTGTTTTTCAAATATTGCCTGTTTTGAGCAGGAACTCACTGAGGCTCAGCCTGTGGCACTGAGGCAGGAGGCCCAAAAAAGCTGTAATGGTAAATTGATTACCAGGGGTGGTGCTCAGGGAATGCATCAGGTGGTTCAATAGTGTTTAGCAGAATAATGCTTCAGCTGGTAAAAAGAAAAATTAACGTTTTTTCTCTGCAACAGGTGAAAAACCTCCACTGCAAGGGCATCCAGTGTATTCCAGCTTACTTTTCACCTCTCTAGGGCTCAAGATGCCTGAGGTTTGTAATATGACTTAGCTGTGACACAATGGGGGAGATTTATCAAAACAGTTGTAAAGAAAAACTAGCTTAGTTGCCCATAGCAACCATGCAGGTGCCATCTTTCATTTTGCAAATGAGCTCTGAAAAATGAAAGGTGGAATCTGATTGGTTGCTATTAGTGTTGAGCAGTGATGAGCGAGCATGCTCGGCCGAACACTAGTTTGGCTCCAGCATCTCGATGCTTGGCACATGGCGGTATTACAGCATGTGCTTGAGCGCAATACTCAAGTCTCCGTCCCGCACGTTTCTTGGCTGCTATGCAGCCAAAAAATGCACAGGTAGGTACTGCCCTCACTGTAATGCCGTAGCCATGTTGGCTGCTGGCATTACAGTGATTGGCTGGCCAGAACGCGTCATCGGGTGCTATATAGCACCCAATGATGTGTGTTTGGCTCATTATTAGGCATAGTTCACACAAACGTGTGTGATCCGTGGCTGCATTGCGGGCCGCAATACACGGCCACAGTTCCGTGTGCATTCCGCATCACAGATGCGGACCCTTTCACTTCAATGGGTCCGCAAATCCGGAATTGCGGAATGGCCGCATGGAACGGGACCCCTCGGAATCACTACCGAGTGCTTCCGTGGGGTTGCGTCCCGTACTTCCGTTCCGCAAAAAAGATAGAACAGGTCCTATCTTTTTGCGGATCGCGGACCCATTAAAGTGAATGGGTCCGCGATCTGATGTGGCTGACCCACGGCCGGCGATCGTGCATTGCGGGCCACAATTTGCGGGCGGCAGCACAGGCACAGGTCACACACGTGTGTGCCTTAGTCTGGGAGAGCTGTGCTGAGGAAGGGACAGACAGTGTAGGGGGCGATTTAAGAATATTATTACCACCAAAACTTTTCAGAGATCCAAAAGTCTTTTTAAGGACTATTGTGTGTGTGGCAGCAGCAATATCTTTTTTTTAGCGACAATAGGCCACTGCAGACAGCGACATTAGCTGTGCCACATCTCTAGCGTAAAGTGTGCGCATCCCCAAAAAATCGGTGACATCCAGTGTACATTTTCCAGAGACAGTGTCCGCTGTGGACAGTGACATTAGGTGCGCCACATCTTCAGTGTAAATTGTGCGCATCCAAAAAACATGTGTGACATCCAGTGTACTTTTTACGTAGAGGTGTCCGCTGCGGACAGTGACATTAGCTGCGCCATATCTCCTGTGCAAAGTGTGCTCATCTAAAAAATATGACATCTAGTGTACTTTTTCCGTAGAAAGTGACATTAGCTCCGCCACATCTCCAGTGTAAAGTGTCCGCATCCCAAAAATATCTGTGACATACAGTGTTCTTTGTCAATAGACGGTGTCCGCTTCTGACAGTGACATTAACAGGGCCACATCTGCAGTATAACATGTGCGCTTCAAAAATTTATCAGCGTAGACGCTGCGGACAGTGACATTACCGATGGTACCTCTCCTGTATAATGTTTCCTCATCCCAAATACCTGGACATTCCCTGTAATTTTTCATTAGCCGCTGGTAACAGCATTGACATTATCTGCGGGATATCTCTTGTGTGACGTTTCCACATCTCAATTACCTTTTTAAATTTGTTTGCGCATACACTTCCAAATCCTACGCTACTGTACATGTGATAGACTTTCAATCATATATAACACTAGCTGAAGGACCCGGCTTTGCTCGGGTATATTTAATCTATTTCATTTCATGTTTGTATGTGTTGTGAAAAGATATCAAGACTATCCACTATAACAGTGACATCTACAACACCCCACTCCCAAAACAGTGTCCTCTCCACAGTGTCCCGTCCCTTAAAATTGGACCTCCACAGCAGCCCACCCCTGTAACTTTGACCTTTACAGCAGCCTTTTCCTTTAACAATGACTTTCACAGCATACCACCCCCTTGACAGTGACCTCCACAGGGGCCCGCCCCCTTAACAGTGGCCTTTACTGGATCAGGGGCGTGTCCTTTTGAACAGCTCACTCTGAGACATTGTGCTGTCTGAGTGTAAGCTGCAGGGAGAAAGTCAAACTCCCTCTCACCCCTGCAGCTGACAGAAGTTGATTTTTATCTTCATTTTTTCAATCCCTGTCGGCTGAGGAGTGGAGGGGGAGTGGCCTATACAGATCAGGGCGTGGCTTAGCAGGACCTAGAAGCTGATTTTTAACTTCATTTTCTCAATCTCATTCGGCTGAGGAGTGGGAGGGGGCGTGGCATAACCGGACTGGGGCATGTCCTTTTGAACAGCTCACTCTAAGACAGCAGAACTGTGCTGTCTGAGTGTAAGCTGCAGTGAGAAAGTCACCCTCCCTCCCACCCCTGCAACTGACAGAAGTTGATTTTTACCTTTATTTTTTCAATCCTTGTTGGCTCAGGAGTTGGAGGGGGCGTGACCTAACAATATCATGGGTGTGGCTTAAAGGGACTGGGGGCAGGGTTTTAAGTCTTTTGAGGGTGGGCACATTGTGGCAGGGGGCGTGTCTGGGCTCCTTCCTGCAAGAGTGACAGCCCTCTGGGCACCTTACTGGCTCATTTGCATACCAAATAAACTGGATTTTCAGAGGATAAAAACATCTATTGCTGGAACAAAGGCACATCTTGAAATAAGGTACTAAGTGCTATTAGGCCATGGCTTTATTTCAATAGCGATTATCCTGGTAACAGATTTCCTTAAAGCTCTCCTACAGCAGTGAAGATAAATGGATGGGTTGTTATGTAAACCTGGAGTAAAACTGTGTATGTGGAGACTGGAGGACCTGCGAGCTTCTATTGGCTGATAAGGGTCATGTGACCAAGTTTCTATTGGCTAATGCATTTTTTGGGAATATCTCAGGAATGGTATGTCCTAGAGAGCTGAGTCTAAAACCTTCCCAGACACCTGATGTACCTGTGTGCCAAATTTCGTGATTGTAAATGCGACACTGTGGATTCCTTTAGCGGATGTACACACACACGCACATACAGTCAGGTTTATGTATTAGATTTAATATGAAGAAGGCGAGCAGTAAGAGACATGGCAGTGGCCGTGATGCTGATGGTGCATGCAGAGGCCGTGGCCCTGTGCGCGGTGAAACTGTGCCTGCTGCCAGAGCACAAGAAAAACAATCATCCACGATACCTAGCTTCATGTCTCAGTTTGCAGGGCGGCGCAGGACACCACTCTTTAAGTCAGACCAGTGCGACCAGGTGGTCGGTTGGATTGCAGCAGATAATGCTTCCAGTCGGGTAACCCCCTCCCTGTCTTCCACTAAATCCAGTCTCAGAAGCCAAGAGTCTGCTCTACCCAATCCTCACCCCGATCCTCCTTCTTCCCACTATGGAGAGTCTGGGCAAACAAGTGATCCCACACTTGAATATTCCGAGGAGCTCTTTTCAGCGCCATTCCTTGATTTGGCTCTCTCGCCAAGCACGCTTGAAGAGGGACAGATGTTGTGCCCTGATTCCCAAACTCTTGAGCATCCACAATCACAAGAAGATGACAGTGGGGAACGGCAATTACTGTTTAATGAGGTGGATGATGATGACAGCAATTACTGTCTCAAGAGGTTGATGAAGAGGATGAGACAGTTGTCAATCACTGAGGTAGTGGTTAAGTCAACAAGTCAGGAGGATGAGCAGAGTGAGGAAGTGGAAGAGGAGGTGGTGGACGATGAAGTCACTGACCCAACCTGGGAGGGTGGAAAGCCTAGCGAGGACAGCAGTACAGAGGGGGAGGGATCTGCTGCACCACAACAGGCTAGAAAAGGCAGTGGGGTGGCAAAAGAGAGAAGGTGGGCCACACCAAACAGGCCCGCAACTGTTCCACGAAGTACCCCCTTGCGGAAATCTCCCTTGCCAAGGGGTAGGTGTTCCACAGTATGGTGCTTTTTTGAGGAAAGTGCGGACAACAAAAGAATAGTAGTTTGCAACCTGTGCAGTACCAGAATGAGCCAGGGTGTGAACACTAGCAACCTCACCACCACCAGCATGATCCGCCACATGGCATCCAAGCACCGTAATAAGTGGAATGAACGCCTCGGTCCACAATCTGTGTCTGCGGGTCACACCACTGCCTCCTCTTCCCCTGTGTTAAGTGCTAGCCAATTCCCTGTCGAAGGCGCAGGCCCGGATGCCTCCTGCCCTGCACCTGGACCTTCGCAAGCACCATCAGCGACCACATCAACTTCTGTGTCCAAGCGCAGCATCCAAATGTCCTTACCCCAGGCATTTGAACACAAGCACAAATACCCAGCCACCTACCCACAGGCCATAGCACTAAATGTGTAGCTTTCCAAATTACTTGCCATTTAGGCTTGTCGACACTGAGGCCTTCCACAGCCTGATGTCGGTGGCCGTCCCATGTTACGCAGTCCTCAGCTGCCACTATTTTTCAAGGTGTGCCGTGCCCGCCTTACCCTAACATTTGTCCTGTAACATCACACGTGCCCTGACTAACGCCGTTACTGGGAAGGTCCACTTAACCACGGACACAAGGACAAGTGCATTTGGCCAGGGACGCTACATTTCCCTGACGGCACACTGGGTAAATATTGTGGAGGCCGGGAGCGAGTCATACCCTGGGATGGCACAGGTGCTATCGATGCTAAGGATTGCGGGCCCTACGTCGATCAGGGTTTCCGCCAACACCTACGTTAGTGGCTCTAACCCCCACTTCTCCTCCTCCACCTCCTCCTCCACTTCCACCTCCGAATTATCCATGTGCAGCACCAGTCAGTCATCAGTCGGTAGCTGGAAGCAGTGTAGCACTGCAGTGGGGAAGCGGTAACAGGCCACGCTGAAGCTAATATGCTTACGGGACAAACAGTACACCGCCGCAGAGCTGTGGCAGGGAATAGGAGACCAGACTCAACCTAGAACCAGGCATGGTTGTGTCTGATAATGGCAGTAACTTGGTGGCGGCTTTGGAGCTCGGCAAGCTCACATACATCCCATGCCTTGCCCACGTCTTAAAATTAGTGGTTCAGCGGTTTCTCAAAACCTACCCCAATTTGCCTGAGCTACTGGTGAAGGTGCGCCGCGTGTGTGCACTTTTCCGAAAGTCATCAACAGCTTCAGCCGGTCTGTCAACGCTGCAGCAGTGCTTGAAATTGCCAGCTCACCGGCTGCTGTGCGACGTGAGCACGTGCTGGAACTCGACGTTCCACATGTTGGCCAGGCTTTGTGAGCAGTAGAGGGCAGTAGTGGAATACCAGCTGCAACATGGTCATGACCTTTCCAGTCAGCTTCCGCTATTCACAAGCGATGAGTGGGCATGGATGTCTGACCTCTGTGAGGTTTTAAGAAACTTTGGGGAATCAACAGAGATGGTGAGCGGCGATAGCGCTATTATCAGTGTAACCATCCCACTTCTGTGTCTACTCAAACGCTCACTGCTCACAATTAGGGACGACGCTTTGCATGTGGAAGAGGTGGAAATGGGGGAAGACATTACACAGGGTGATAGCCAGACCCTCAGTTCATCTTCTCAGCGTGAATTGGACGATGAAGAGGAGCAGGAGATGGTTGACTCCGCTACAGAGGGTAGTACCCATGGAAGTTTAATTCCATCTGTTCTGCGTGGGTGGGCAGAAGAGGAGGAGATTCGGAGTGATCCTCCTGATGACGACAGAGAAGTTTTGCCTGTTAGTACTCTGGTACACATGGCTGACTTCATGTTAGGCTGCCTTTCCTGCTTCCCGCGCGTTACACGGATTACTGGTTGTTCACCTTTCTCAACCCCCACCACTCATTCCTCTGGTAGAGAGGATGAGCAAAACGGTGCAATACCAGAAGATCCTTGTTGAAAAATTGCTCCAAAAATTTCCATCTGACAACGCTGGCGGCAGAGTCCATAATTCCTTAGCCAACTGAGGAGGGGAGACAAGGGGAACGCACAGCAGTTCCAACAAAGGCAGGACAACACTCTCCAAAGTCTGGGACAGTTTCATGACACCCCGCCAGCACCCTCACCCTGATGCGCGTCCTCAATGATCCCTCAGTGCCTTACAACTACTGGGTGTCCAAGCTGGACACGTGGCACGAACTGCCGCTCTATGCCTTGGAGGTGCAGGCCAGCCCTGCCGCCAGCGTTTTGTCTGAGCAGGTATTTAGTGCTGCTGGTGGCATTATAACAGATAAGCTTATCCGCCTGTCAACTGAAAATGGTTACTGGTTGACTCTTATAAAAATGATCAAGGCCTGGATTGACCATGACTTCTCTACTCCACCAGAGGAAACCTTATGAACATAAAGGCACTTTAAATGTGTTGTTTATAATGTACTGAATACACTGTATTCCCATGCACCCCTTCCACCACAAACAAGGGTATATCGTTAAATCTTCCTTTTCTCATCCTCCTCTTCCATCATATCAACATGCTTATTTGTCGCATATAATTCCCTCGCATATATTCCCTTTGCATAAAATATTTTACAGGGTCAGCTCAGCTACAGGCCCTCGTATATAATTTTTTAGAGGGTCAGCTCACCAGCAGGCCCTTGCATATAATTTTTTAGAGTGTCAGCTCACCAGCAGGCCTTCACCTACAATCTTTTACAGGGTCAGCTCATCTGCAGGCCCTCGCATATAATGTTTTAGAGGGTCAGCTCACCTTCAAGCCCTAACCTACAACCTTTTAGAGGGTCAGCTCAACTGCAAGCCTCACTTACAATCTTTTACAGGGTCAGCTCACCAGCAGACCCTCGAATATGTTTTACCGGGTCAGCTCACCTGCAGGCCCACACATATAATGTTTTACAGGGTCAGCTCACCAGCAGGCTCTCACCTACATTCTTTTACAGGGTCAGCTCATCTGCAGGCCCTCGCATATAATTTTTTTTAGAGGGTCAGCTCACCACCAGGCCCTTACCTAGAAGTCCAGTCTCACTATCCAAGAGTCTGGTAAACACAATCCTCACCGCCGAGGGGTCGAGTAACTAGTTATCACGCAGATTGCGGATCCGCAAAACATGGATGGTGTCCGTGTGCGTTCTGCAATTTGTGGAACTGCACGTGCAGTCATTAATACACTGCCTATTCTTGTCCGCAAAACGGACAAGAATAGGACAGGTTTTAGTTTTTTTGTGGACCACGGAACGGAGCAACGGATATGGACAGCACACGGAGTGCTGTCCGCATCTTTTGCGACCCCATTGAAGTCTCATTTACCAACTGATTTTGTGCCTGTTTTGGAGTCATTTTTGCCTGTTGCACCTATTTTGAGTTTTAAGACAAATTCAGATGTTCTCAAACTTTTATGACTTTTTTCCAGGCTATTTATGTAGGTGCACCTTTTTTGCACCTGAATTAGGAGCATAAACAGTCTTATTTCTACTCCATTCCTGACTAGGCTTATTTTTCCCATCTGTTTTGAGGAAGAATCATTTTGCAAATTTTCATTTTGAAAGAGATAGAGATGCAACTTTTTCCAGTCACAGTTTTTTCATGCGCAAACCAACCTGTCCTATTCTTGTCCGTTTTGTGGACAAGAATAGACTATTTTTACAGTAGGCCCTGTGAAAATTGAGGGATGCACACGGACTGCATCCGTATTTTGCGGACCACAAAATGGATATGGACGTGTGCATGAGGCTTCTGTGTTTAATCAGTGATTTCCATCAGTGATTGCGAGCCAAAACCGGGTTAGGGTCAAAAACACAGAAAAGGAGCAGATCTTTCCATTAT
Source organism: Bufo gargarizans (assembly GCF_014858855.1). Taxonomy (NCBI): domain Eukaryota; kingdom Metazoa; phylum Chordata; class Amphibia; order Anura; family Bufonidae; genus Bufo; species Bufo gargarizans. The sequence goes on from NC_058083.1 coordinate 131,671,516, forward strand.
ATCTTATCTCTGTGTAGCATCCACTTCTGGTTTTGGATTGCAATCACTGATTATAATCACTGATCAAACCCTGACTGTGAAAGTGGCGTAGGGCCTAGTTCACACTTCAGTGATATGATCAGTGAATTCCATCAGTGATCATGAGCAAAAACTGGAAGGGGGGCCTAGACAGAGATAAGGTATAAGGAATAGATCTGCTCCTGTTCCGTTTTTGTTTTTTTAACTGCACTTGGTTTTGGCTCACAATTAGTGTTGAGTGAAGTTTTGTTTTCAAGTTGGCTGTACAATGATCGGGTTATCTAAGAATTCCGTTATGGATTCTGTTACCAAGGACCATAGGTTATCATCTGTGGTAGCGGAATCCACAACGGAATTCTCAGATAAACCGAACCTTGTACGACGAATTTGAAAACAGAAGCTCGCTCATCCCTAGTCAATCCTCAAAAAGCAGGTGGACAAAGAAAAACACAAAAATTCTGACAAACTCCAAGCCCTGATTAAGCAAGAATAGGTTGCCATTGATCGGGATTTGGCCCAGAAGCTGATATCCAGCATGTCAGGGCGAATTGCAGAAATCTTGAAAAAGAAGGGTCAGCACTGGAAATATTGAGTCTTTGTGATAACCCGAACCTTCTACGCCAAACTTGAAAACACAAGTTCACTCATCACTCACAATCATGATGGAAAAGATTGATTAAATCACTGAAGTGTGAACTAGGCCTTAGGCCTTATGCACATGACCGTATCAGTTTTTGCAGTCCGCAAATCGCAGATCCACAAAACACCGATACCGGCCTTGTGCGTTTCGCATTTTGTTGCTCTGCATGTCCTCTCCTTCATTAGAAATGTCCGTTCTTGTCCGCAAAACAGACAAGAATAGGATATGTTCTACTTTTTTTTGTGGGGCCGCGCAACGGACATACGGATGGGGACAGCACATGGTGTGCTGTCCACATCTTTTGCGGCCCCATTGAAATTAATGGCTCTGCATTCAATCTGCAAAAAATGCAGATCAGATGCAAACTATGGATATGTGCATGAGGCCTTAGGACGCTCTCAGACAGTTAGGCTGGGTTCACACGGTCGAGTTTTCTGCGTGGGTGTAATGCGTGAGGTGAACGTATTGCACTGAATCTGAACCCATTCACTTCTATAGGGCTGTGCACATGGGCGATGATTTTTACGCATCACTTGTGCATTGCGTGGAAATCGCAGCATGCTCTATTTTGTGCGTTTTTCACGCAACGCAGGCCCCATAGAAGTGAATGAGGCTGTGTGAAAATCGCAAGCATCCGCCAGCAAGCTAACTCACCTCCTCCAATTGATCGCGTAGCTGCCGGTCTTCTGTTCTTTCTTCAGGACCTGTCAAAGGACCTGTGGTGACATCACTGTGCTCATCACATGATACATCACATGATACATCACATGATCCATCACCATGGTGATGGACCATGTGATGAGCTCAGTGACGTCACCATAGGTCCTTTGACAGGTCCTGAAGAAAGAACAGGAGACTGGCAGCTACGTGATCAATTGGAGGAGGTGAATTATTATTATTATTATTATTATTTAACCCTCAATTGACCTTCTACTATGCATTCTGTATTAAAGAATGCTATTATTTTCCCTTATAACCATGTTATAAGGGAAAATAATAAAATTTACAGAATACTGAATCCAAACCCGAACTTCTGTGAAGAAGTCCGGGTTCGGATCTGTGTACAAAACATGACGATTTTTCTCACGTGACTGCAAAATGCATTAAAACGCTTTGCACTCGCGGGGAAAAATCGCGCATTGTCCCGCAACACACCCGCATCTTTTCCCGCAACGCCCGTATGAACCCAGCCTTAGGCCTCTTTCACACGAGCATGACGGATTGGCTCCAGATGCGTTCAGGGTGTGTTCAGTGAAACTCACACCATTTTGCAAGCAAGTTCAGTCAGTTTTGTCTACGATTGTGTTCCGTTGTTCAGTTTATAAACAACATCTCTTAGCAACCATCAGTGAAAAACGCATTGCATCCGCACTTGCTTCCGGATGCAATGCGTTTTTCACTGAAGCCGCATTCACTTCTATGGGGCCAGGGCTGTATGATAAACGCTGAATATAGAACATGCTGCGATTTTCAAGCAATGCAGAAGAGATGCGTGAAAAACAACGCTCATGTACACAGACCCATTGAATGGGTCAGGATTCAGTGCGGGGGCAATGCGTTCACCTCATGCACCCGCGCGGAAAACTTGCTCGTGTGAAAGGGGCCTTAGGGCTTGTTCACACTGCTGTGCCATGTTTTTCGGTCCGCAAATTGCAGATCCGCATAACACGGATGCGGCCTGTGTGCCTTACGTAATTTGCGGAACGGACAAAAATAGGACATGACTCATCATTTTTGCGGGGCCACGGAACGGAGCATCGGATGCGGACAGCACACGGAGTTTTGTGGCCCCATTGAACTGAATGAGTGAGCACCTGAGCTGCAAAAACTGTGGCTTGGATGCGGAACCAAAAAACGGTTGTGTGAATGAGCCCTTAGGCCTTATGCACACGGCCGTTATGCAGCTGTTCTGTGCATCGGGGACCGCAATTTGCGGTCCCCAATGCACGGGCAATGTCCGTGCGGCGTCCGGGACGGATTGAGACCCATTCAACTTAAATGGGTCCGTGATCCATCGGCACCACAAAAAAAATAACATAGTCTATAGTGCTTCCATGAGGTTCCATGCCTCCGTTCTGCACCGCAGTTCCGGATTGTGGACCCATTCAAGTGAATGGGTTAGCATCCGTGATTCGGGGAGCATGCGGCCAGTGCCTGCATATTGCAGACCCGTTGTTTGCAGGTCGCAATACGGCCACGGCGGGGCAATGGCCATGTGCATGAAGCCTCAGGGATTGATGAGTAATTATCATCAATGAATGTGAGCCAAAACGAGGAGTGGACTCTACATAGAGATAAAGTATTGAAAGATCTGCACCTGTTCTGTGTTTTTGACCTGCATCTGGTTTTGGCTCACAATCACTGATGGAAATCACTGGTCAAACACTGACCAAACACTGATCAAGTGTGAAAGTGGCCTAACTTCTTAAGGACGCATCTATTTTGAAACTTGAGGACACAGCAAATTTTTTATTTGGTTTTTTACTTCACTGCATTCCGAGATCCATAGGGAGTCATTTTTTTAAGGGGAATTGCGACCAGTTGTAAAAAATCGTTGCAAGTTCCTTTTTTGACTGGTCGTGCAACAATGTGGCAAATTTTCTAACATTTACACCTGGAAACAGGTGTAAATATTGGCAAAAAACGACTCCAAGCAGGTGCACAGACTGCTGTAGGTTATGTTGTGTTGAGGGGCACACCTCTTCATAAATTAGCAGAATCCTACTGCAGGGTAGGGGGTAATCTAAGACTGGCGTAAAAAGACAATCTTAGTAAACGACCCTTATGATATTTTTTTTTTTTTTTCCACTGTCTTCCCCTATTTTGGTGTACATGTAACAAGTTACACATATAACACAATTTTTTAGCTTTTGCTTTTTTTTTTATGACATTCACTCGGGAATATTTATCAAAACTGGTGTAAAAGAAAACTGGCTTAGTTGCCCATAGCGACCGATCAGATTACAGCTTTGCCTCATCTTAAATTAGGCACAGCTCCTGTAGTCTGTTTGCCAGGATTTAAAATTACTGTTTCCAGGCGTTTATATTGGTAATGGCCCAACAACCAACCCACCCCTGCCCCGCCACCTGCTTGACATTTCCAAGTGTCAAACGTGGAGCAAAAATACCTGTGCAAAAAAAATTGTCACACGTTGAAAAAAAAGGCTTGTGTGTTTACAAAAACTGGTTTTGCACTGTTCGTAATGGGCCCCTGACATGTTAAATTTTTTCTGCTGGTCAGTACAGGTACAACTCTTCCATAGTTGTTCTTCCTGATCAGCCTGCTCTTCTTTCGTCATCTAGGCCAGGGATTTGCTAGTTGCCTTGACCTGCTGTGGCAGTTATACATTGTACGGCATGACTGCAATGTACATTTGCATTTATATGCAAGTATTATGACCAAGGCCATTCTTACAGCTCATGCTGCCCTAGGCACTTGGAATGAATGCCCCCCACCCCCACCCTCTTACCAGTAAAGACACATATACACTGGCCAATAATCATAATTTCTTTGTTTCCACACAATGGTAATAATAATTGGTTAGTATATGGCATGCTGTGCACATTTCAGCCACATTGTGTTTTTTTTATTTTTGCCACTTTATATATATTTTTCTTCAGAAAACCATGCCAAAACTACACTGTGGCAGCAATGCAGACATAATGGGGGTCATTTACAAAGACTGGCTTTTTATGCTGGTCTTTTACTCACCTTTTGCGCTGGCTTTGCTGCTGGAAGATGAGCCTAATTTATGATGAGGTGTAGCCCCCAGCACTCCCCCCTACTCCAGGAGTGTAACTACCATAGCGGCAGATCATGCGACTGCTATGGGGCCCAGGGCAAGAGGGGGCCCAGTTAGGCCTCATGCACACGACCTTTGTTCTGGTCCGCATCCGAGCCGCAGTTTTTGCGGTTCAGGTGCGGACCCATTCACTCCGTGTTCTGTCCGCATCTGTTGATCCGTTCCGTAGCCCCGCAAAAAAAATAGAACATGTCCTATTCTTGTCCGTTTTGCGGACAAGAATAGGCATTTCTTCAATGGGCTGCCTGTTCCATTCCGCAAATTGCGGAAGGCACACGGACGGCTTCCATTTTTTGCAGATCCGCAATTTGCGGACCGTGAAAAACAGAACGGTTGTGTGCATAAGGCCTTAGGATCATCTCCTCTTCTATTTGGTGTGACAACTTGGTCAGGACTCTACCCTCTAAAAGAAAAACTTTTAGCAAAGGAGGCAGTGGAAAAAATTGTCCAAGGGTCATTGAAAGGGGTTTAGGTGGGAATCCTTCTGTCCTGTGGGGGGGGGCTGGTTTGATCCTTGCTATAGGGCCCTTACTTCTCTATGTATACCACTGCCCCACACACGCATTATGCCCACATTGTGCCCCTTCATAGTAGTAATGCCCTCATTGCGCCCCTTCACAGTAGGTATGCCCAAATTTTTCTCCCCTCACAGTAATTATGCCCACATTTTGCTCCCCTCACAGTAGTTATGCCCATTCTGTGCCCCTTCAAAGTAGTTTTACCTACATTGTGCCCCCTCACAGTAGTTATACCCACACTGTGCCCCCTCACAGTAGATATGCCCACATAGTGCCCTCCTCACAGTAGTCATGCCCACATTGTGCCCCCTTCACAGTAGTTATTCCTACTTGAGTCCCCCTCACAGTAGTTATGCTTTCATTGTGCCCCCTTCAGAGTATTTATGCTCACATTGTGCCCCCCTCACGGTAGGTATCCCTTCATTGTGCCCCCCTCACAGTAGGTATGCCCACATTTTTTTCCCCTCACAGTAGTTATGCCCACATTTTTCTCCCCTCACAGTAGTTATGCCTATTCTGTGCCCCTTCGGAGTAGTTTTACCTAAATTGTGCCCCCTCACAGTAGTGATACCCACACTGTGCCCCCTCACAGTAGATATGCCCACATAGTGCCCTCCTCACAGTAGTTATGCCCACATTGTGCCCCTTCACAGTAGTTATTCCTACTTGAGTCCCCCTCACAGTAGTTATGCTTTCATTGTGCCCCCTTCAGAGTATTTATGCTCACATTGTGCCCCCCTCACAGTATGTATCCCTTCATTGTGCCCCTTCACAGTAGTTATGCCCTTATTGTGCCCCCCTCACAGTAGTTATGCTCTTAGTGTGCCCCCCTCATCATAATGATGTCCTCTCTGTGCCCCTTTCAGAGAAGTTATGCCCTCATTGTCTCCCCCTTCACAGTAGATATGCCCTCTATGTGCCCCATAACAGTTGTTATGCCCCTTAAGGCCCTTTTCACATGGGCGAGTTTTCCACGTGGGCGCAATGCGTGACGTAAACACATTGCACCCGCACCGAATCCTGACCTATTCATTTAAATGGGGCTGTGTACATGAGCGTTGTTTTTTTACGCAGCACTTGTGCATTGCGTGAAAATCGCAGCAGGTTCTACATTCTGCATTTTTCATAGGGCTGCGTGAAAATCGCATAGCACCCGCAAGCAAGTTGCTAGGAGATGATGTTAGTAAATAGGGATGAGCAACCCCAGACACCATTAAAGTCCATTCACTGTATTATTTTCCCTTCTAAAATGGTTATTAGGGAAAATAATAGCATTTTTAATACAGAATGCTATTATTTTCCCTTATAACCATTTTAGAAGGGAAAATAATAAAATCAACAGAACACCTAACCCAAACCTGAACTTCAGTGAAGAAGTCCAGGTTCGGGTCTGGGTACCACATTCAGTTTTTTATCATGCGCATGCAAAATGCATTGCACTCGTGCTGAAAAAACTGAACAACGGAACGCAATTGCAGACAAAACTGACTGAAATTGCATGCCTACTTGCACGGGTTTGCCGCAATGCACCCGCAACGCATCTGGACAAAATCCGTGATGCCCGTGTGAAAGAGGCCTAACAGTAGTAATGACCTCTCTATACCCCCTTCACAGTGTATATGCCCTCTCTGTGCCCCTTCAGTGTTAATAGAATAAAAAAATACGGTAAACACTCCCCTGCAGGCACAGATCACGCTGCAGCACTGTGTGGGAGGAGCACAGGCAGATTCCTGTGTTGCATGCTCCTTCTACACAGTCCAGCAGTGCAATCTGTGCCTGCAGGGCTGAATGGTGAGTCAGGGAGCAGACAGCCTAGAGGAGGGAAGGAGCACAGGGAGCTTAGCAGTAAGTAAGGCCGAATGCACACGGCCGTGTTTCACAGCTGTGAGCGGTCCGTGGAACCACGGGCTGGATTCCTGCTGAGAGCAGGAGCGCACGGCGTCATTGGTTGCTATGACACTGTGCGCTCCCTGCTGCCGCCGCAATACAGTGATACACTGGTATGATCTATACCAGTGTATTACTGTACTGTGGCGGCAGCAGGGAGCGCATGGCGTCATAGCAACCGATGACGCCGTGCGCTCCTGCTCTCAGCAGGAATCCAGCCCGTGGTTCAATGGGCCGCTCACGACCGTGAAAAACGGCCGTGTAAATTCGGCCTAAGTGAAAGGAAAAACAAGATTGTGATAAAAAAAAAAAATATGAAAAAAAAACAATTTATAATTGCAGGGAAAGGATAGGTAGGAATCATTTCACAGCATCTTAGTGCAGGGAGAGATGTCAGATAGCCCTAGTGACACTGCTAGAAAAGCGATTTACAAGTGCAGGGTAAGATTATTTGGGGAACCAAATGGCCATTATACAGCTCTGTCATTCCAGCAATTTGTTCTAGGAGTGCAAGTGCTATGTTGAAAAGCCTTTAGTGGCTTATATCTTTTCAAACAAGAAAAATATATACGCAGTTCACTTTTGCAGTTATAAGTGTTGAAAGTGTACAGAAAGAAAAAAATATACGCGCTTCACTGGTGCACTTATTTGTGGCAAAAAAGCATTAAGTGGCCTATTTCATTATAGAAATAAAAAAATATGCGCAACTTACTGGTGCACATATTTGTGGCAAAAGTGTTCAGTGGCCTATTTCATTATAAAAATAAAAAAATATGCGCACTTCACTGGTGCACTTATTTGTGGCAATAGCGTTCAGTGGCCTATTTCATTATAGAAAGAAAAAAGTATATATGCACTTCACTGGTGCACTTATTTGTGGCAAAAGCGTTTAGTGGCCTATTTCATTATAGAAAGAAAAAAATATACGCGCTTCACTGGTGCACTTATTTGTGACAAAAGCATTTAGTGGCCTACAGTATTTCATTATAGAAAGAAAAAAATATACACACTTCACTGTTGCACTTATTTGTGGCAAAAGCGTTTAGTGGCCCATTTCAGTACAGAAAGTAAAATATATACGCACTTCACTGGTGCATTTGTTTCTGCTGAAAGCGTTTACTGGCCTATTTTAGTACAAAAAGAAAAATATATTCTTAGTTCACGTCGGCGGTTATGTGTGTTGAAAGCATGGGATAGATCACCTGCTTCGCAGCAGCCTACCTACCTGGAAAGTAGTGGTGCAGGGGTTCACGGAAGTAGCGGTGGTCGCAGTCAGTCAGTGCAGCGGTTATATGTGTTATTTTGTATTTCAGTACAAAAAGAAAAATACAATCTCAGTTCAGGTCGGTGGCGGTTATATGTCATGAAAGCGTTTAGTGGCCTATTTCAATGCAAAAAGAAAAATACATTCTCAGTTCACGTCAGCGGCGGTTATGTGGTAAAACCTTTATTAAAGTATTTTGGTCAAAAAACTAAATTTATTCAGCGGACAGCGCTGCGGTTATATGCCGAAAAATCTCCATTATGTCTCTACGACAAATCTGCAGCGTGGGGCCCTGTGTGGTTTCTACACATTTTCAAAATAATCCTTCAGCGGGCGAATAGATGCCGGATGACCTGGATGCACCATGACCTTCCCAGGAGCTTCTGTCGGGAGCAGCGGTTAATTTCTGAGATGTCCGTATAGTGCGGGGGGACCCGAAGACCCTCTCCATCTCCATGCTCCGTTATATGTGGCAAAATCTTTATTGACTTATTTAGGTTGAAGTTATTTGTGGTAAAACCTTTTGAGATGTAGTTCGGTCGAAAAACTAATTTTATTCAGCATTCAGCGCAGTAGTTATATGCAGTAAAATCTTTATTGATGTATTTCGGTAGAAAAACAAATTTTATTCAGCGTTCAGTACTGCGGTTATATGCTGTAAAATCTTTATTGAAGTATTTTTGTCGAAAAACTAAATTTATTCAGCAGTCAGAGCTGTGGTTATATGCGGTAAAATCTTTAGTGACGTATCTTGATGAACTTCGCGACTCTTCCGGGCTAAAAGCTATTTTGACGCTTTGTCTTCTCATTGTCTGTAGCTACTAGAGGCCTGTTCATGCCTCTGGGTCGATTAGCTGCCGAAACCGCAATTGCATCAATGTTGACAGGATTCGTCTCCAGGTGGAGAGAAATTGTTTTTTTGAATGCTTTCTCCATCATAACCATGTCGTTGAATAAACAGAAGATTGGCGGATTCTCTCCTGTCTGAGGCAACACTTAATTTTTATCAATAAATTTATTAAATATTGAATATTAAATTGAACCAATAAAAATTATAAGAAAGTAAACTTAAATTTGCCAATATATTATCCCAATCTTCGAGGGAAATTCACGGACAATCAATTTTCCAAGTCTTTTGTGCCAGAGAACGTGTATTATTAAATCGTGGTTTAATCAGCACTTTATAAAGTTGAGAAATGTTTACCTTCTGTTCTGTTCAGGGGCGTACATAGAAATCACTGGGCCCCATAGCAAGCATCTGAATTGGGCCCCCTAACCCCACCCACTATCCACCCCTGGCCCGTCCCACCTCCTGTCCTGGCTCCTCCCATGCCACACCCCCATTAAAGAATCCCTAATGCCCCCCAAAATGCCCGGGGGGAAGGAGTAGGAGAGCACACTGTCCACTATGAGCCCCCCAAACCCTTAATGCCCCCCAAAATGCTCAGGACAGTGTGCTATCCTTCTACTTCTCTTCCCCCTGGGCATTTTGGGGTAATGGGGGCATAAGGGGGGCTCATAGAGAATTCAGGGGGGAGGCTCATACAGGACAGAGTAGGAGGAAAGCGGACTGTCCTCTATGAGCCCCCCAAACCCTTAATGCCCCCCAAAATGCTCAGGACAGTGTGCTTTCCTTCTACTCCTCTCCCCCCTGGCATTTTGGGGGGCATTAGGGGTTGAGGGGCTCATAGAGGACTGGGGGGGGGGGAGAGGCTCATAGAGGACAGTGTTCTTTCCTCCTACTCTTCCCCGAACCTGGACATTTTGGGGTAATGGGGGCATTAGGGGGGCTCATAGGGGATTCATGGGGGGGGGGCTCATACAGGAAAGAGTAGGAGGAAAGGCGGGACATCATATAAGGATTTCTTGGTCTGCAGGTATCTGTTACTTCTTTACAATGTGCCCCCGTTGCCTGTCACTGCAGGGAGCTCGGCCCATATGCTGCAACTACATGCAGCATATAGGCCGAGCTCCCTGCAGTGACAGGCAACGGGGGCACATTGTAAAGAAGTAACAGATATCACCCTGCCCCCCAGAGATTTGTAAACTAATACGGGCCTCAGGCAGCATAATATATAATATAGTCATAGTCAGAGTCGGCCGGGCCAGGCACTGCTGCAGGGAGTGCAGCCGGCAGTGACACGGCGGCACGAACGAACGGTACTTGTTCTGAGTCTGAGTGACTTACTTCAGGCCAGCCAGCCAGGGACACAGCCGGGCCCGGTGCTTCAGAATCTTCTCCTCAGCTCAGGCACTCTGGCGACGGCGAAGTTCGAGCCGATTCTCCCGCCCCCTTGCGCCACTGGCCAATCAGCAGCTGCCTCAACAGAGTTACCTTGTGCTGATTGGCCAGCGGCTCGAGCGCTACAGGCTGGCTTGATCCCGATTCCGCGTCAGCAGACTGTCAGGGTCAGGTCAGGATCAGGTCAAACGGGGGGGGGGGGGACTTGGCGGCGATTGCGGAAGATGAATTGGGGCTGGAGAAAAGCAGCCGCATAGCCGGCTGCAGTTCATGAGTGGGCGGGGCCAAATACTGTGGGCGGGGCCTTCTCTGCGCTACGGGCCCCCCAGTGCCGCGGGCCCCATAGCAGTGGCGTGGTCTGCCCAGTGGCGTACCGCCCATAGAGGCAGACCACGCCACTGCTATGGGGCCCGCGGCACTGGGGGGCCCGTAGCGCAGAGAAGGCCCCGCCCACAGTATTTGGCCCCGCCCACTCATGAACTGCAGCCGGCTATGCGGCTGCTTTTCTCCAGCCCCAATTCATCTTCCGCAATCGCCGCCAAGTCCCCCCCCCCCCGTTTGACCTGATCCTGACCTGACCCTGACAGTCTGCTGACGCGGAATCGGGATCAAGCCAGCCTGTAGCGCTCGAGCCGCTGGCCAATCAGCACAAGGTAACTCTGTTGAGGCAGCTGCTGATTGGCCAGTGGCGCAAGGGGGCGGGAGAATCGGCTCGAACTTCGCCGTCGCCAGAGTGCCTGAGCTGAGGAGAAGATTCTGAAGCACCGGGCCCGGCTGTGTCCCTGGCTGGCTGGCCTGAAGTAAGTCACTCAGACTCAGAACAAGTACCGTTCGTTCGTGCCGCCGTGTCACTGCCGGCTGCACTCCCTGCAGCAGTGCCTGGCCCGGCCGACTCTGACTATGACTATATTATATATTATGCTGCCTGAGGCCCGTATTAGTTTACAAATCTCTGGGGGGCAGGGTGATATCTGTTACTTCTTTACAATGTGCCCCCGTTGCCTGTCACTGCAGGGAGCTCGGCCTATATGCTGCATGTAGTTGCAGCATATGGGCCGAGCTCCCTGCAGTGACAGGCAACGGGGGCACATTGTAAAGAAGTAACAGATACCTGCAGACCAAGAAATCCTTATATGATGTCCCGCCTTTCCTCCTACTCTTTCCTGTATGAGCCCCCCCCCATGAATCCCCTATGAGCCCCCCTAATGCCCCCATTACCCCAAAATGTCCAGGTTCGGGGAAGAGTAGGAGGAAAGAACACTGTCCTCTATGAGCCTCTCCCCCCCCCCCCAGTCCTCTATGAGCCCCTCAACCCCTAATGCCCCCCAAAATGCCAGGGGGGAGAGGAGTAGAAGGAAAGCACACTGTCCTGAGCATTTTGGGGGGCATTAAGGGTTTGGGGGGCTCATAGAGGACAGTCCGCTTTCCTCCTACTCTGTCCTGTATGAGCCTCCCCCCTGAATTCTCTATGAGCCCCCCTTATGCCCCCATTACCCCAAAATGCCCAGGGGGAAGAGAAGTAGAAGGATAGCACACTGTCCTGAGCATTTTGGGGGGCATTAAGGGTTTGGGGGGCTCATAGTGGACAGTGTGCTCTCCTACTCCTTCCCCCCGGGCATTTTGGGGGGCATTAGGGATTCTTTAATGGGGGTGTGGCATGGGAGGAGCCAGGACAGGAGGTGGGACGGGCCAGGGGTGGATAGTGGGTGGGGTTAGGGGGCCCAATTCAGATGCTTGCTATGGGGCCCAGTGATTTCTATGTACGCCCCTGGGTCTGCCTCTATGGGCGGTACGCCACTGGTTCTGTTCCATATTCCCTATAAATGAATAGACAACGCTGCCACTCTGTGGCCTCCTCATGCTGCTGCCACCTCCACAGTCTCTCATAGAACAAAACATACAATGCAACAGCACTCTGCAAACCGAATAAAGTACAAAAATTAATTATATTGCTTATGCTGTGCTTATAAATTAGAGATGCTTGGCAAATCATTTTGTACAAAATTATTTGAGCCCTTCTGCCGCACGTCAAGGCGATCTCTGTAAGACGGGAACCTAACACTAAGTTCAACCTGTTAAGTGTCATGACAGCGACCATTAAGTTCAGGGGGTGTAGGTTCTGTATGCATGCTGGACTACAAGTACCAACATGCATGCTGAGCAAACTAAGATTTATACTCATGCTAATTTAAAATCAGCCTATGAGGCAAACAGGTTGCTCAGAAGTGCACGACCAAACACAACATAGAACAAAACATACAATGCAACAGCACTCTGCAAACCAAATAAAGTACAAAAATGAATGGTGTCATATTCAACAATAAACAATCAAATATCATAAATAACCCAGTAAATAATAACAAACACCAGTATGGATGAAATGGCCGCGGTCTTTATAACATTTTGGGTGTAACATAAACCAAAAGCAAATAGACCATAATAACTTTGAAATACCCATAAATAATAAAGTTCATTACAACTCATCTTTTGTCCACCCAGAAGGCTGGGCGACTAACTCCCCCCCCCCCCCCCCCCCCCTTTCAAAATTCCAAAGACCGCGACTTATCTTTCGGGAGGGCGGGTGGGACAAACTTCCAGCTTGAATCTTGACACGATGACTGAATCCTCAATGTAAGTACCGCTCCATAAATAGCTGAAATTCCCACTACAAAGGGCCCATCACCAATCAAAGTTCAATTTTAAAATAGAAAATATGCCCAGCAACCAGGCAGCAACAGATCTAACCAATAGTAACGCTGGGCAAACTTGCCCAGCAACCATTCAGCAACCAAAATTGACCAATCCTGAAGCTGTCCGACTTGTCACCGGATTACTGAAAATCTGAGGAGAAATTAATAGAAAATAGGAGGGGGGGGGGGGAGAAAAACCACAAAAACATCCTATGTTTCAATGACACCATGAGGGGCAAAGCCAATTCTGCCCGTGGCCCCGACATGGTGTCATATTCAACAATAAACAATCAAATATCATAAATAACCCAGTAAATAATAACAAACACCAGTATGGATGAAATGGCTGTGGTCTTTATTAAAATTTGGGGGTAACATAAACCAAAAGCAAATAAACCATTATAACTTTGAAATACCCGTAAATAATAAAGTCCATTACAGCTTATCGTACCCCCAACAGGCAAGTGCGGCATTAGCCACACTTGAAAAACAAAAAATGCCCAATTTTAGGGCCCTCAGGATAATTTCACAAATACTCAATTTGGTCAGTGGACCGACAAAAATCCCTGTAGGGGTCTTAAACTAAATAACTTTATTGTTACATATCTAAAATCTAAAGCCCTACAGGGTTAGGTTAAAACAGGAATGAGAGGGGGTGACGGTTCCTCACTTGCAATTGGTGCCACCTCACACTTTATGGACCATTTGGTTATTTTATGGGCGCAGAGCCTGTCACAGAACTAAGGATAGCTAGATCAGGTGTAGTTTACATGTGTGGTACTGCTGTGAGAGACTGAGAGTTCATTAATAAACAATTAGGTGCAATCTAGGTTGCTACCATTGAATGTTATCTTACAGTCTCCCAGAAACTCGTAGCAATTATTGCCAATGGTAATGGATTTGTTTGATTTGTGCAACTCACATTTGATCAAGTAGCATTCAGACCAAGGGTACTAATCAGTTCTCTTGTATAGGTACTGTGGCTAAGTACCAACACACAAAACTTAATTCCTGTCCCTAAAAGCTATATCTCTGTATTGTGTATCACAGGCCTAAGATATCTGCCCCTGTACAAACAATGGTGGTCACACACATACACGGGTCACATTCAACCTTCATTCCTGCCTAAAATGCTGTGCCTATAATATAACATTCAATGGTAGCAACCTAGATTGCACCTAATTGTTTATTAATGAACTCTCAGTCTCTCACAGCAGTACCACACATGTAAACTACACCTGGTCCTTAATGTAGTCTAGCTATCCTCAGTTCTGTGACAGGCTCTGCGCCCATAAAATAACCAAATGGTCCATAAAGTGTGAGGTGGCACCAATTGCAGTTACAAACATAGGCTCTCTTTTCTGCCCAGAAAATGAATGAATGTCCGACAATCCAATCTAAAAAAGAATTATAATTATAATACCAAATTAGGACTGACATACATCTTGTAACTATCTGAATTCCATCTTCCGATTCTTTTTATCAAAGCCTTATGCAAACCCATTCGAGAGGCTTCCGCAGCCGCACCAATGCAAAATGAATGGGATGAATAACGCTCAGATCCTAAACCCAATAATGACAGCATTAAATTGAATTCCTCATGAATTAAAAAGGAATTAGCTCCTACTGGACGAACTGCTAAAAATTCTTTAACCGCTAGCACTGGGCAAACTTCAGAATCACATATCCAATTTAATGAAACAACTGAACCTCTACCCACTTGATCCGTCTTGGATTTCCTGATTGTAATCACAACTGAATTTTCGGACAATTTAATATCAGATAATAACAATGATGAATCTGCACGAACATTAGGGGCAACTAGCTCACTAACTCTGAATGCACCAAAAAATGCCAACACAAATGCTGATCTGAACAACCTAAACTCAAAAACTGACGAAGTAATATGATTTGCTGAGACAACCAACTTAAACAATAAATCAACTGTAACCTGTCTACGAACATCAGCAACAAAACTACCTTTCTTAAAGGATAACTGTTACACTTAGACCCTAATTTCAATTTTCATATATGTAGTTACTAATAACATGATATTCCAGAATCAGTTACTATTAGACTTACTGACCCCATATTTCAGAAGATTGAGCTCTTAGCAACCAGTCCGCATAAAACTGCAATTTCACTATTCTGTTAAGATGGCTGCCACTGCCCTCCCCCTGAGGCTAATCCCGCCTGCCCTCACTACCCACAATGCTTTGAGCTCCTCGTGCACTTGTTTCTGCACTTCAACCAATGGTTGCTCTCCACACTTAAACACGCCCTCCTCCTCCTTCTATCACATACACTTTAGGAAGTTGCTGGATTGTGGAGCCTTAATTTAGCTTGGGCATACAAAATTAATGGTAATGGTCTCTATGAATGAAACCCAGGCTGCTGCATAGTATTTCCTATGGAGCCATAGCCTGTAATAGGCTCCATAGGAAATATGCGATTTTCTTATATATTCTAAAGCTATTGGTTGAAAAAAATCTATTCAGTTCAAATCACCCCCCATTTTTCAAAAAAGAAAAAAAAAACATGGGTGTCGTATAGTGCGAAAACACCAGCACTATAAAAATATAAAAAAATATTCCCCATACGGTAAACATAAAAACGACATTCGCCATTTTTGGACACTTCATTTCTTCATAAAAAATGAAATAAAACATAGTAACATAGTACATAAGGCAGAAAAAAGACATTTGTCCATCCAGTTCGGCCAGTTATCCTGCAAGGTAATCAAAAAGTCATACACACCCCTGAATGGTATCGCCCCCATACAGCTCCGTTCACATAATGAAAAAATATATTTTTTTTTTCCACTATCAAAACGCAAGAAAATGTAAACATATAAGGTATCGCCGGATTCGTACTGACCTGTAGAATAAAAGTATTTTTTCCCCGCTTCCCACTACATCATATGCAATATTAAATGGTGGCGTTGGAAAGTATGGTCCCATCAGAATTGCTTTATGATTTGGTAGCCAAAAGCAAGAGTGGGTACAAAACACAGAAGACATGCAAATATTCTATTCACGTGTCATCTCTATTTTAGATCCAATCCTGTTTTTTTGGGGTATTAGTAATACTGATGGATTATTAAGCAAATGCTGACTGAGTGAAGGCATATGCTCCACAGACAGGATCCATTTTTTGTGGGTTATTGTTCTGACGGATCAGAGTAAGTAAACAATAATAAGAAAGGGGCACTTCTGTGGAGACAAACAACCAAATATGACTAAACCCTCAAACTAGTGTTAAAATTGAGAATTTAGCTAATATATCCTTATATTAAGGACATATCTGAGCCCAAGCACCGCGCCAAGGTATCTCAAGTAGCTCGAGACCTAACGCTAACCTACCTGTGCCGTATGGGCAATACCAGGAGCCAGTGGGCGAATTACAGGAGCGTAAGGTCCAACTAACAGCAAACTCCCATTTACCTCCAGCATGGAGCCATGCTTGCAATGGGAGGAGGGAGGAGGCTGTGAGTCCCACCCAAGACTGACTGGTAAGGCCCAGGCCTTGGTTGTTTGCATCCACAGTAGTGGATAATGCTCTGTGCCTCTCTGTGATCTTTTTAGTACAAAATCACGGTGATGACTTTATCTCACTGTGAGGCCTCCTGCACACAAACGTGTGCGCCCCGTGGCCGTGCTGCGTCCCACAAAATGCAGGCCACAATGCACGAACGCCGACCGTCGGGCGGCCGTTCCACAAAAAGATAGGACATGTTCTATCTTTTTGCGGAACAGAATTTCTGGACGAAACACCACGGAAGCACTCCGTAGTGCTTCAGTTGGGTTCCATTAGATGCTTCCGTTCCGCACCATTCCGCATCTCCGAATTTGCGGACCCATTTACGTGAATGGGCCTGCATGCGTGATGCGGAATGCCCACGGAACGGCACCCTTGTATTGCGGATGATTTTATTTATTTTTTTGGGCGGTTTAACTGTTGACCACCAAACATTAGGAGATGGCAATACTGTGTCAGGTTGCTAAGGGCCACAGCGTGACAGTTTGGTGCTTGTATGTCTTGGGTTAAAACTAGGTACTGGAGACTGCAGCAGAAGAGGGAGCAGGAGGAGCCTCTGATCTTTCCTGGTTTTTGAGGTGTCTACTCCACTACAGCTGATGCTTTGCAGTTAAATGCCAGATCATGCAGCTGGTGCTCAGGTTAAAAATATTTATGCCTCGCTTCAGGCTCTGACTGCATGCAAACCACTTGTGTTCTGTCATCAGCACACTGCCTGAAGAACTGCCACGCCAGGGAACTCCTTTGCGTCAGCTTTGGTGTGCTGTGTCTTTTGCCGCGTTGGCCAGTAGCAGGCATACTGGCTAGGGGATTGCCGCTCGGCTTTTGCACCCTGCTCCCACTTTTCCTGTGTGGCTGGTGCTTCGTGCCCCCCTCCTCTTCCTCCAAACTGCACACGTCGATGACATGACCTTGATGCCATGTGTGGTCTAAGACTTCATCATCCTCCCCATCATCTTCCATCCACTTCTCTTCCCTGCCCTCCAGGCGGGTCTGCACACTGCAGAATTCCCCAGCAGTTGACACCTATGTTTTGTCATCATTATCAGAGACGTGCTGCGGTGGTCCTCCCACGTCCTCATCCTCAAATATAAGTGGTTGGGCATCAGTGCACTCAATCTCTGTCTCTTCTGAAGCAGGGCTAGGTGGATGGCCCACGAAAACATCGCCAGCAGTCTCATCAAAAAGC
Source organism: Bufo gargarizans (assembly GCF_014858855.1). Lineage (NCBI taxonomy): Eukaryota > Metazoa > Chordata > Amphibia > Anura > Bufonidae > Bufo > Bufo gargarizans. Next base: position 131,689,304 of record NC_058083.1, read on the forward strand.
AATAGTGACTGCTTCATGACTTGGGGATCATACTGCTTGGCTGATGTGCAAACGGTTGAGGTGGAAGATGGATGCCCGTGGTCCACCAGTGCCAACTCTGTGCTTTCAGCAGTGGACTGGGTGGAAGATAATGTGAAGGAACAGAAGGCACTCTCAGCCATGCAATCTTCTACCGCCTCTACTTGTTCTGGCCTCACCATTTTTAGAGCAATATTCGGGCCTACAAAATGTTGCAGAACATCCTGTCGCCTGCGTTCACCAGAGGAAGGTGTTTCATTTAGGCGCATAGCTGGCACAGATCGACAACGTCCTCTCCCTGCAGCAGGAGCTCCACCACCACCAACACCAGAAACACCACAATCATGGCCAGGTCCCCTAGTTGATGCTCTCATTTTGTTAGTCACCCACAAAATTGCCTGACAGACGAACAATTGTATATCCATTTCACAGATGTAAAAGTGGTGTTTAGCACAGAAAAAAAAAACAGGTAGGTCACACCAGGCCGCCTGAGAGGCAATAACGTGCAAGCATGGCCACTGCTGTTGGGTGAGATGCGACCATTGCCATCGCTACCATCAACATTACATTCAGACCATGCTTTACCTTTTTGCCATGTTCTGCTTGCCATCTATATTATTTGCTGTATCCTGCCCCCAAAAAAGTAGGAACTAGTGTTGGGCGAGCATGGTCGAGTCTCCGCGATGCACGAGTCTCCGCCCTGCACATTTGTTGGCTGCTACGCAGCCAGTAAACGTGCAGGTAAGTACTGCCATTCACTGTAATGCCATAGCCATGTTAGCTACTGGCATTGCAGTGATTGGCTGGCCGGAACGCGTCATTGGGTGCTATAGCACCTAATGACATGTGTTCGGCTCAGTTTAAGGCCTCATGCACACAACCGTTTGGCTTTTTCAGTATTTTGCGGTCTGCAAAAAACGGATTCTCAAAAAATACAGATGACGTCTGTGTGCATTCTGTTTTTTGTGGAACGGAACAGCTGGCCCCTGATAGAACAGTACTATCCTTGTCTGTTATGCGGACAATAATAGGACATGTTCTATCTTTGAACAGAACGGAAATACGGAAACGGAAGGCATACGGAGTACCTTCCGTTTTTTTTTGCAGATCCATTGAAATGAATGGTTCCGTATACGGACCGTATACGGAACACAAAAAACAGAACGTAAACGGAAAAAAAGGGACAGATAGTGTAGGGAGTGAAATACTAATATTTTTATTGAAAAAAACTTGTAGAGACCCAAAAGTCCTTTTCAGGACTATTGTTGTATCTGGCAGCAATATAATTATTAGCGCAACTTGCACTAAATTGCGTGGAATTGTTAGAGAGACCCAAAAGTCCTTTTAAGAACTATAGTTGTATATGGCAGCAATATATATTTTTAGCGCAACCTGCGCTAAATAGCTTGCAATTGTTTGTGTGCTACATCTCCTGTCTAATGTGTGCGCGCCTAAAAATATCTGTAGACGGTGTCCGCTGTGGACAGTTACATTACCTGCGCTACATCTCCTGTATAACATTTGGGTATCCAAAATATCAGTGACATTCAGTCTAATTTTTCTGCCTCTAGTGGCAGCGACATTACCTGCGCTACATCTCTAGTATAATGTTAGGGTATCCGAAATATCAGTGACATTTAGTGTAACTTATTTCACGTCTGGTGACAGTGACATTATCTGCACTACATCTCCTGTGTAACGTGTGCGCTTCCCAAAAATATCTGTGACATCCAGTGTACTTTTTCTGTAGACGGTGTTCGCTGCGGACAGTTACATTACCTGCACTACATCTCCTGTATAACGTTTGTGTATCCAAAATATCAGTCACATTCAGTCACATTTTTTTGCTGCTGGTGGCAGCGACATTACCTGCGCTACACCTCCTCTATAACGTTGGCCCATCCTAAATATCAGTGACATTAATTTAGTGTAATTTTTTATTTGGCGGTGGTGACAGCGACATTACTTGCGCTATACCTCCTGTATAACATTTGTGTATCCTAAAATTATCTGTGACATTCAGTGTACATTTTTCATAAACGCTGCATACAGTGACATTATCTGTGCTACATCTCCTGTTTAACATGTGCGCATCCTAAAAATATTTGTGACATTCTGTGTGTTTATTTGCGCATACACTTACAAAATCTGCGCTACTGTAAGTGTGACATACTTGCAAGCATATATACCATTGTGCTGCCAGAGCACAAGAAACACACTCATCCACGATACCTAGCTTCATGTCCCAGTTTGCAGGGCGGAGCAGGACACCATTCTCGAAGTCAGACCAGTGTAACCAGGTGGTCAGTTTGATTTCAGCAGATAATGCTTCCAGTCGGTTAAGCATCACCCTGTCTTCCACAAAGTCCAGTCTCAGAAGCCAAGAGTCTGGTCAACAGAATCCTCATCCTGATCCTCCTTCCTTCCACCGTGGAGTGGCAAACAAATGATCCCACACTTGGATATTCCGAGGAGCTCTTTTCATCGCCATTCCTTCATTTGGGCCTCTCGACAAGCCCACTTGAAGAGGGATATGAGGAGATATTGTGCCCTGATTCCCAAACTCTGGAGCATCCACAGTCAGAAGAAGATGATGGTGGTGAATGGCAATTAGTGTTTCACGAGGTGGATGATGATGATGAGACACAGTTGCCAATAAGTCAACCGCAATTAGTGTCTCAAGAGGTTCATGACGAGGATGAAGGACACATAGTCAATACCCTCTAATTTCATATTACTCCCAATTTCCCACTTTTTAGCGCACAGCAAACATCCAGGGCTGCGATACCACACTATCATTTGGTGCAAGAGAAGGAAGAGAAATGTGTGTATATATATATATATATATATATATATATATATTTATATATATATATATATATATATATATATATATATTCTCAAGGAAAAATAAATGCAGCACTCTTCTTGTAAAAAAACGCAGTGTCTTTATTCACACATGTGACACAAAAATAGGCAACGTTTCAATCCCCTCCCGGGATCCTTCTCAAGCCAAGTGCACAGACCAACAACATGCTGGCATCTAAATACATATCCAACTTTTCAGTACATGTGTACAACATCAATTAACGTTTTGAGATCAAGGAATACTTGACTTGCGATTCCTCATAGGTAGTATACGTGTTGTGGTGCCCATGTCACTTACTCTATGTGGGGGAGACTACGTGCGATATTAAGGCGAGACTAAATAATCAACAGTCTATTAGCGATAAAAGAAAAGATCTTCCTGTGGCTAAACATTTTTCCGAAAAACAACATAAGGAACAAGATCTGAAATTTACAATTTTGGAAAGAATTAATGTGTTAAAAAGAGGGGGGGACAGACTTACTCTCTTGAAGAAATGTGAACTAAAATGGATACATCGCCTTGGTACATTAAAACCCCATGGTTTGAATATAGATTATCGTGTTACAGTAGGGATGAGATAAGGGACACGGGCTCCCGATTGCATGATCACTAGATACATCATTACATTGAATGTACAGACCAGTTATTAATTTTTGCGAGGATAATGATATTTGTTTTGTATTGCAGATATGTGCATCCATGGGATGAGGGAGGCGTCCTGCAGGATGATTGAATATGTCCCCCAACATTTTTTTGTGCTACATTTGATTTAAACGGGAATTATACTTAATGCCGCATGCTGGTATTGACGGTAATTCACACCGACTCCCAAGCATGCGTTTGTTTGTGGGGAAGTGTTGTCTATGTGTTGTGGATAAGTGACTGCACGGGAAGTAGTGGTGCGCTGTGGTGTAGTGTAATATAACGACATAATTGAGAAAAATAGAAGATGATTCCCAAAAATTTTTCTCTGTGGGAAGATTGGATATTCTTAGGCGCCAAATAGGCATCACATGACCACTTGGCACTACATCCTTGTGCATACCAGTCCGCAACTCAAGAGATAGCACTGACATGATCATCTGTAGAAATAAAAAATAAAAAAATATTATTATTATTATTATTTTATGTACCCTGCAGATGGGTGGTGTTCACACTATGCTTTTTTTTTTAAAAAAAACAGCAAGCTGGATGAAATGCATTCAAGTGCAGCACGCGTCTCTCTATCCTGATGAATTGATGAATTTAATATAGCCAAGTGGTTTTATTGTGATTTTAAAATGCACTTGCACTTTTTTATAATATGAGACTGTTATTGTATACTTTGATTGAAAGCTGCACCTTATTGGCACAAGCACTTTATATGCAAAGACGCATGTGAATATATATCAAGATCACAATACAAGAAGATCCATTGAAAGATTTGAATGGAGCGAATTTTTTTACTTTGATTTTGTGTCAGCTGTCACTAATTGTAATCACTTGATTAATTGATGTTGTACACATGTATTGAAAAGTTGGATATGTATTTAGATGCCAGCATGTTGTTGGTCTGTGCACTTAGCTTGAGAAGGATCCCGGAAGGGGATTGAAACGTTGCCTATTTTTGTGTCACATGTGTGAATAAAGACACTGCGTTTTTTTACAAGAAGAGTGCTGTGTTGATTTTTCCTTGAATATACAAGCCTATGGTCAAAGGTAAGACGCTTGCACCTGATAACCTCTAAAGTGAGTGCTGCAGGATTTCATAATATATATATATATATATATATATATATATACATATATATAATTTTTCCTCTCATTTATACTATATACAGTCAAGTCTATAAATATTGGGACATCGACACAATTCTAACATTGTTGGCTCTATACACCACCACAATGGATTTGAAATGAAACGAACAAGATGTGCTTTAACTGCAGACTGTCAGTTTTAATTTGAGGGTATTTACATCCAAATCAGGTGAACGGTGTGGGAATTACAATAGTTTGCCTATGTGCCTCCTACTTGATAAGGGACCAGAAGTCATGGAACATAATTATAATCATAAATCAAACTTTCACTTTTTAATACTTGGTTGCAAATCCTTTGCAGTCAATTACAGCCTGAAGTCTGGAACGCATAGTGTCACAACCAGACATCTGAGAAGCTCTGACAGATGCCTTTCAGAACTTCCTCCTTGAGCTTTCTTTGTTTTGGTTTTCAGTTCCTCATCTCGTTAGCCTCTCTCAGCTGTCTTGTAGTTGGACTGATTGCATCCCTTTAAATTTCTCCCCATAATGCATTAGTGTGCGGTTTATACAGCTTCCTGGAGTGTGTGTGCATGCTGATCCTATTTCCCAGTCTTCTACAAGATAAGTGCTGAACATTCATTTGTGATTTTCTGTTTGCTGGATCCCAGGTGACCCTGACTCCCTCCGTGTCTAGTGTAGGGAGCCGGTGGTCGTGTCCCCTCACTATTGTAGGGTGTTCAGGTGTCATATAGTCGAGGTACGAGGATATGCGATCATCCACCATTGGGGTGTTCGCATAGGCTGAGCAGTCAGGGAGAGTGCCAGGTCTTATGCAGGGGTCTCCCTTTTGTTCCTTAGCTTTGGATCCAGTGACATTCATTTTGCATTGTCTTGTTTCCTGTACACCTTTCCGTGACACATAGACATCACCAGACGCTGGGTTTCATCCCTGGTGATGCTCTGCCAGGCCTCTACTGCAACTGTGTTCAGTTCCTGCTTGTTCTTGGGGCATTTTCCCTTCAGTTTTGTCTTCAACAAGTGAAATGCATGCTCAATTGGATTCAGGTGAGGTGATTGACTTGGCCATTGCATAACATTCCACTTCTTTCCCTTAAAAAAACTCTTTGGTTGCTTTTGCAGTATGCTTTGGGTCATTGTCCATCTGCACTGTGAAGCGCCGTCCAATGAGTACTGAAGCATTTGGCTGAATATGAGCAGATAATATTGCCCGAAACACTTCAGAATTCATTCTGCTGCTTTTGTCAGCAGTCACATTATCAATAAATACAAAAAAAAAACAGTTCCATTGGCAGCCATACATGCCCACGCCATGACACTACCACCACCATGCTTCACTGATGAGGTGGTATACTTAGGATCATGTGCAGTTCCTTTCCTTCTCCATACTCTTCTCTTCCCATCACTCTGGTACAAGTTTGGCAAACTCTAATCTGGCCTTCCTGTTTTTGAGGCTCACCAATGGTTTACATCTTGTGGTGAACCCTCTGTATTCACTCTGGTGAAGTCTTCTCTTGATTGTTGACTTTGACACACATACACCTACCTCCTGAAGAGTGTTCTCGATCTGGCCAACTGTTGTGAAGGGTGTTTTCTTCACCAGGGAAATCATTCTTCGGTCATCCATCACAGTTATTTTCCGTGGTCTTCCGGGTCTTTTGGTGTTGCTGAGCTCACCGGTGTGTTCCTTCTTTTTAAGAATGTTCCAGTTGTTTTGGCCACCCCTAATGTTTTTTTGCTATCTCTCTGATGGGTTTGTTTTGATTTTTCAGCCTAATGATGGCTTGCTTCACTGATAGTGACAGCTTTTTGGATCTCATCTTGAGAGTTGACAGCAACAGATCCAAATACAAATAGCATACTTGAAATGAGCTCTGGACCTTTTATCTGCTCATTGTAATTTGAATAATGAGGGAATAACACACACCTGGCCATGGAACAGCTGAGAAGCCAATTGTCCCATTACTTTTGGTCCCTTGACAAGTGTGAGGCGCATATGCAAACTGTTGTAATTCCTACACCGTTTACCTGATTTGGATGTAAATACCCTCAAATTAAAGCTGACAGTCTGCAGTGTGGTAATGTGAACAGTGATGGAAGGTGTGTTGTCCCACTTCAGGTACCTCAGATGAGTGAGACAGATAAAATCCAGAGAGTGGCAGTAGTCTTAGCAAAGCATAGTTTGCTGAGACATTTCTGTATACATTTTCTGTGCTGGATTTTACTTGGACTGATGGCTAGGCTTGGTAGAGGGAGTTCCCAGTCCACACCATTCCAGTACGGTTTTTCCTTTCTACCTGAGGTGATTACAGGTGAGGCCTGCTGTAATCAGGCTGGCATAAAGCGCCTCAGAGTAGGTCAGTCTGAGGAGGGAGAGCGAGACTGTTTTGTGAAGCAGAGGCTCTGTGTGTGTGGTCTCCATCAGGAGGACTGAGGGGCCACAAGGCTTTGAATAGCCTGAGGTTTGGAGGACCTAGCAACACCTAGAGAACGAGGGTTGCACGCCCAGCGTCTGGAGGACTACTGAGCCACACTCCCCCAAAAGGTACTGGAGTTGCCACAGCCTGGAGGCTGCAGTATTGATGTTGGCTGAGGAAAGCCGCATATAATGTCCATGTGTGAACTGGGCTCTATGAGTGAGGTAGGGACGTATTTTGTTTAGGTAGCGCCTAGACGGGCAGGAGTTTATTTGTGTTTTAAGTGTTGGCGGTGCGGGAATCTCACCCCACCCAGTGATGTATAACTGGACTATCCTTTATAAGACTACTGTCAAAATAAATGCACAGTTTGGACATGAAAATCCGTTGTCTGGTGAGATATGAGTGTGACCCCCTGAAAAGAGACGATCCCTTACAGCAGTTAAAGCACATCTTGTTTGTTTCATTTCAAATCCATTGTGGTGGTGTATAGATCCAAAAATGTTAGCATTGTGTTGATGTCCCAATATTTATGGACCTGACTGTATGTACTATATAAAATTATAATTATTTATTATTATTTTTTATATTATTATTTATTATATATCAATTCATTCATACCATCATTTAATATTTATTTATTTTTTACTTAATCTTCCATATACTGTATAACTCCACATGAGTTTTATTATTTATTCCAGCCCTCAAACATACAATGTACCTACTGTCAAGCCACTCCCAAACTCCCCTCAATGGACCCCCCCCCCCCTCTCCCTCCCAGTACAATACAAGAACACATATGCACATCCAGAATGTCTCTTTCCCTTCATGATGAAGATGAGACACAGTTGTCAATAACTGAGGTTGTTGTTAGGTCAGGAGGATAACCAGAGTGAGGAAGTGGAAGAGGAGGTGCTGGATGATGAAGTCACTGGCCCAACCTGGGAAGGTGACAAACCATGCAAGGACAGCAGTACAGAGGGGGAGGGATCCGCAACTGTTCCCCGGAGCACCCCCTTGCGGAAATCTCCCTTGCCAAGGGTTAGGTGTTCCGCAGTCTGGCGCTTTTTTGAGGAAAGTGTGGATGATAAAAGAATTGTCATTTGCAACCTGTGCCATACCAAAATGAGCAGGGCGTGAACACTAGCAACCTCACACCACAAGCATGATCCGCCACATGGCATCAAAGCACCTTAATAGGTGGGCCAAACGCCTGGGTCCACAATCAGTGTCTGTGGGTGACACCACTGCCTCCTCTTCCCCTGTGTTTCGTGCTGGCCAATCCCCTATGCAAGACGCAGGCCCGGATGCCTCCCGCCATGCACCTGGACCTTTGCAAGCACCATCAGCTAGCACATACACTTCTGTGTAGCGTACAGATGTCTATACCCCAGGCCTTTGAACAAAAGCGCAAATACCCAGCCACCCACCCACAGGCCATAGCACTAAATGCGCACCTTTCCAAATTGCTGGCCCTGGAAAAGTTGCCATTTAGGCATGTGGACACTGAGGCTTTTCATAGCCTAGTGGCAGTGGCCGTCCCGCGTTACTCTGTCCCCAGCTGCCAACATTTTTCATGGTGTGCAGGCCCAGTCTTACACCAGCATGTGTCCCGTCACATCACCCGTGCCCTGACCAACGCAGTTATTGGGAAGGTCCATTTAACGACTGACACATTGACAAGTGCTTTTGGCCAGGGATGATACATTTCCCTGACGGCACACTGGGTGAACGTTGTGGAGACTGGAAGCGAGTCATACCCTGGGATGGCACAGGTGCTACCAACTCCAAGGATTGCAGGCCCTACTTCCATCAGGGTTTCCGCCACCACCATTTTTTTGTGGCTTCAACCCTCCCTACTCCTCCTCTGTCTCCTCCTCCACTTCCACCTCTGAATTATCATCTTGCAGAACCAGTCAGACATCAGTTAGTAGCTGGAAGCAGTGTAGCACTGCAGTGGGGAAGCGGCAACAGGCCGTACTTAAACTGATCTGCTTAGGTGATCACCAGCACACCGTCGCAGAGCTGTGGCCACGCCGCGTGTGTGCTCATTTCCGCTAGTCATCGACAGCTTCCGCCGGTCTGGCAATGCTGCAGCAGCACTTGTAATTGCCAGCTCAACGACTGTTGTGCAACGTTAGCACGCGCTGAAACTCCACGTTCCACATGTTGGCCAGTCTTTGTGAGCAGCAGAGGGCAGTAGTGGAATACCCGCTGCAACATGGTCGTCGCCTTTCCAGTCAGCTTCCGCTCTTCACAAGCGACGAGTGGGCATGGATGTCAGACCTCTGTGAGGTTTTACGCAACTTAGAGCAGTCAACACAGATGGTGAGCGGCGGTACCAGTACTATCAGCGTAACTATCCCACTTCTGTGTCTACTGAAACGCTTGCTGCTCACAATGAAGGCAGGCGCTTTGCATGTGGAAGAGATGGAAATGGGTGAAGACAGTACACAGGGTGATAGCCAGACCACCCTCAGCTTGTCTTCTCAGTGCAAATTGGATGATGAGGAGGAGGAGGAGGAGCAGGAGACAGTTGCCTCCGCTACAGAGGGTTGTACCCATACCAGGTTTATTCCATCTGTTCAGTGTGGATGGGTAGAAAAGGAGAATGAGGAGATTGAGTCATCCTCCTGATGAGGACAGCGAAGTCTTGTCTGTTGGGACTCTGGCACACATGGCTGACTTTATGTTAGGCTGCCTTACCCGTGACACTCACATTGTACGCATTTTGGCCAACACCGATTACTGGTTGTTCACCCTTCTCGACCCCCGCTACAAAGATAACTTCTCGTCTCTCATTCCTGTGGTGGAGAGGACGAGCAAAATGGTGCAATACCAGAAGGTCCTTGTGGAAAAATTGCTCCAAAAACTTCCAGCTGATAACGCTGGCTGCAGAGTACGTAGTTCCTTGGCCAACCGAAGAGGGTAACAGACAGCAGTTCCAACAGAGGCAGGGCAACACTCTCCAAGGCCTGGGACATTTTTATGTCACCCCGCCAGCACACTCAACCTGATGCGCAGCCTAGTGTCACAAGGAGGGAAAGATTTTGGAAGATGGTGAAGGAGATGCCTCTGTACCTTAAAACTATTGGGGGTCCAAGCTGGACACGTGGCATGAACTGGCGCTCTACGCCTTGGAGGTTCTGGCCTGCCCTGCCGCCTGCGTTTTGTATTTAGTGCTGCTGGGGGCATAATAACTGATAAGCGCATCTGCTTGTCAACTGAAAATGCTGACCAGTTGACTCTTATAAAAATAAACAAGGCCTGCATTGCCCCTGACTTCTCTACGCCAGCTGAACATAAAGGCACTCTAAGGCCTTATGCACATGACCGTATTTAGTTTCCGTATCCTATCCATTTTTTTGCGGATAGGATGCGGACCCATTCATTTCAATGGGTCCGCAAAAAACGCGGACAGCACACCGTGTGCTGTCCGCATCAGTATGTCCATTCCGTTGCTCCGCCAAAAAAATAGTGCATGTCCTATTTTTTTCTAGTTTGCGGACAAGGATAGGCATTATTACAATGGTTCCGCAAAAAAAAGGATGCCATACGGAACGTCATCAGTTTTTTTGCGGATCCGCAATTTGCGGACCGCAAAACACATACGGTCGTGTGCATGTAGCCTAAATGTGGTGTATTGAATACACTGTATTCCCATGCACCCCTTCCACCACTAAAAACTTTTCTCGTCCTCCTCCTCATCATATCAATATGCTTATTAGGCTGCCCTCGCTCCTATGTTTTAGAGGGTTAGTTCAGCAGCAGGCCCTCATCCATAATGTTCAAAAACATCAGCAGCAGGCCCTCGCCCATAATATTTTTGAGGGTCACCAGCAGGCCCTCAACCATAATGTTTTTGAGGGTCACCAGCAGGCCCTCAACCATAATGTTTTTCAGGGTCACCAGCAGGCCCTCATCCATAATGTTTTAGAGGGTCACCAGTAGGCCCTCGCCCATAATGTTTTTGGGGGTCACCACCAGGCCGTCGCCCCTAATTTTTTTGATAGTCAGATCAGCAGCAGGCACTCGCCCCTAATGTTTTAGAGGGTCAACTAAGCAGCAGACCCTGGCCCTTACCCCTAATGTTTTAGATGGTCAAATCAGCAGCATACTACTAGGACAACATTGTTCTCAGCAGCGACCTGGGAGTCCAAGATGCATCCAGACATCCTCTCCATGCTGTTCCGGAACCATTTCAGTGGTGTTTTCATCCATTTCTGACCTTTTCCTTTGAACCAGACACCCTCCCCTCTTTAGAGCAGGGGGTGCCTGGTTTAATGCTCAGGTTCTCCCATTGACTTCCATTGTGCTTAAGGCCTCTTTCACACTTGCGTTGTCCGGATCCGGCGTGTACTCCACTTGCCGGAATTACACGCCGGATCCGGAAAAACGCAAGTGTACTGAAAGCATTTGAAGACGGATCCGTCTTCAAAATGCTTTCAGTGTTACTATGGCAGCTAGGACTCTATTAAAGTCCTGGTTGCCATAGTAGGAGCGGGGAGCGGGGGAGCGGCATACTTACAGTCAGAGCGGGGCGCTTCAGAATGACGTCAGAGCGCCCCATGCGCATGGATGACGTGCCCATGCGATCACATCATCCATGCGCCTGGGGCGCCCTGACGTCACTCTGGAGCACCCCGGGAGCCGCACGGACGGTAAGTATGCTGCTCCCCCGCTCCCCACTATGCTTTACCATGGCTGCCAGGACTTTAGCGTCCCGGCAGCCATGGTAACCATTCATAAAAAGCTAAACGTCGGATCCGGCAATGCGCCGAAACGACGTTTAGCTTAAGGCCGGATCCGGATCAATGCCTTTCAATGGGCATTAATTTCAGATCCGGCCTTGCGGCAAGTCTTCGGGATTTTTGGCCGGAGCAAAAAGCGCAGCATGCTGCGGTATTTTCTCCGGCCAAAAAACGTTCCGGTCCTGAACTGAAGACATCCTGATGCATCCTGAACGGATTTCACTCCATTCAGAATGCATGGGGATAATCCTGATCAGGATTCTTCCGGCATAGAGCCCCGACGACGGAACTCTATGCCGGAAGAAAAGAACGCAGGTGTGAAAGAGCCCTTAGAGAGAACCAGAACATCCCAAGGTGTTCTACTCGAGCACCCGAGCTCGACCAACACTAGTAGGAACCTTTCCAAGAAGAATTTATTTCAAGAATTTCATATTGCTCCGGACAATTTACAACTCAGCGCCTGTAGAAAATGTCACTGTTTGCTTGCATTTCAGGATCGTAGCCTGTTTTGTGGTCCACAAATTGCGGATCTGCAAAGCACGGATACTGTCTGTGTGCGTTCTGCATTTTGCGGAATAGATCGTCCAGCTCATAATCCAAAAGTCATATCTTTTGTGAGTATGAGCCCTAATGTTGCTGTATATTACAATATAATGTAGATTAATTTGACTCAAAGAAGTTTGGAATCCTGCAGAACCGGAATATTTGGCTTGTATGCTAGGAATTTGAACACTACGTAAAACTTGCGACTACTACGTCTTTCTTCTGTGACCTTTGCAGAGCACATATCTTTTCAGATTTCCATTCATGAAAGTCAATATTGTGTATCTTTTTTCATGCTTGACAAGGTCTTGTTACGTTCATAGCGAAACCCAGAAAATGATTTTGCTAATATATATATACATATATATATATATATATATATATATATATATATATATATGTAGAAATGGACAGCACATCCAGTAGAAAATTGTATTCAAAAAATTTTATTCAGCCACAGTGGCACAAGAGGCGACGTTTCGGCTCAAAATCCTGAGCCTTTCTCAAGCATAAAGACATAGGTGTATCACCTATGTCTTTATGCTTGAGAAAGGCTCAGGATTTTGAGCCGAAACGTCGCCTCTTGTGCCACTGTGGCTGAATAAAATTTTTTGAATACAATTTTCTACTGGATGTGCTGTCCATTTCTACATACAAAGTTGGGTAAGCAGTGATAACCCTGGACATAGCACCCGTTACCCTGTTATGTTTTGGTGCTGCCACATTTTTCCATTTTTATATATATATATATATATATATATATATATACAGTACAGACCAAAAGTTTGGACACACCTTCTCATTCAAAGAGTTTTCTTTATTTTCATGACTATGAAAATTGTAGATTCACACTGAAGGCATCAAAACTATGAATTAGCACATGTTTTAAGGCCGATTTATTGGCCTGTATTCGTGGGAGGGGCTCTGCCACGCTATTTAGGCTCATATCCCCCTCCCCTACATCCTACGTCTGCTCAACACAGATCGTGGCCATATCCGTGTGCGTCTTGTTAGTTGCCTTCCTGCTCCTTATCCACACCGTGCGCTGTGTCCACCCCGTTTGCTGCGTCTAACTCGTTCGCCCGCCTTCTCAGGTAAGATGCCGCATCAGTCAGCGGCCCCGTTGCTCAAAGTCCGATCGGCAGCGCTGGCTCCCCAGGTAAGGGGGAGTAACGCTGCACCGGAGCGAAATGCCTGGATGCATCGGCTCCCACGGGGCAGTATAGGCAGGGTACAGGGGTCAGCGTGGTCCCGAACTCTTTCGCAAATGTCTGGCACGGGCCGCCGTGCCATTAGTGAGGCAGGGTATTTGTTGTACTTACTTCTGTGTCCTCTCCTTCTGGTGTCCTCTCCTGCTGCCGCCGACCGATTGCTTCAGTTCGCTCGGCGTCCCAGGCTCCTTCCTGTCTGGCTCCATACGCCCCCAGTGGCCACAACTGAGGATGCAGGACGGCGAGCTCACTACACAGTGTGTAGCAGGTCTTGAGGTGAGCACCCTGTGGTGGTCACTCCTGCTACTGCAGTTGGAAAAAAAATAAAAAAAGAAACACGCAGTCACATACTTATGCCATTATTTTATTCAGGCACACTCTCCAGAAAAAAAAAAAAAGGGGGAAAGGAGGTGGAATAAACACAGTGGTGTATATATACAGGTCCTTCTAAAAAAATTAGCATATTGTGATAAAGTTCATTATTTTCTGTAATGTACTGATAAACATTAGACTTTCATATATTTTAGATTCATTACACACCAACTGAAGTAGTTCAAGCCTTTTATTGTTTTAATATTGATGATTTTGGCATACAGCTCATGAAAACCCAAATTTCCTATCTCAAAAAATTAGCATATTTTATCCGACCAATAAAAGAAAAGTGTTTTTAATACAAAAAAAGTCAACCTTCAAATAATTATGTTCAGTTATGCACTCAATACTTGGTCGGGAATCCTTTTGCAGAAATGACTGCTTCAACGCGGCGTAGCATGGAGGCAATCAGCCTGTGGCACTGCGGAGGTGTTATGGAGGCCCAGGATGCTTTGATAGCGGCCTTAAGCTCATCCAGAGTGTTGGGTCTTGCGTCTCTCAACTTTCTCTTCCCAATATCCCACAGATTCTCTATGGGGTTCAGGTCAGGAGAGTTGGCAGGCCAATTGAGCACAGTAATACCATGGTCAGTAAACCATTTACCAGTGGTTTTGGCACTGTGAGCAGGTGCCAGGTCGCGCTGAAAAATGAAATCTTCATCTCCATAAAGCTTTTCAGCAGATGGAAGCATGAAGTGCTCCAAAATCTCCTGATAGCTAGCTGCATTGACCCTGCCCTTGATAAAAACACAGTGGACCAACACCAGCAGCTGACATGGCACCCCAGACCATCACTGACTATGGGTACTTGACACTGGACTTCAGGCATTTTGGCATTTCCCTCTCCCCAGTCTTCCTCCAGACTCTGGCACCTTGATTTCCGAATGACATGCAACAGTCCAGTGCTGCTTCTCTGTAGCCCAGGGCAGGCGCTTCTGCCGCTGTTTCTGGTTAAAAAGTGGCTTGACCTGGGGAATGCGGCACCTGTAGCCCATTTCCTGCACACGTCTGTACACGGTGGCTCTGGATGTTTCTACTCCAGACTCAGTCCACTGCTTCCGCAAGTCCCCCAAGGTCTGGAATCGGTCCTTCTCCACAATCTTCCTCAGGGTCCGGTCACTTCTTCTCGTTGTGCAGCGTTTTCTGCCACACTTTTTCCTTCCCACAGACTTCCCACTGAGGTGCCTTGATACAGCACTCTGGGAACACCCTATTCGTTCAGAAATTTCTTTCTGTGTCTTACCCTCTTGCTTGAGGGTGTCAATGATGGCCTTCTGGACAGCAGTCAGGTCGGCAGTCTTATCCATGATTGCGGTTTTGAGTAATGAACCAGGCTGGGACTTTTTAAAAGCCTCAGGAATCTTTTGCAGGTGTTTGATTTAATTAGTTGATTCAGATGATTAGGTTAATAGCTCGTTTAGAGAACCTTTTCATGATATGCTAATTTTTTTAGATAGGAAATTTGGGTTTTCATGAGCTGTATGCCAAAATCATCAATATTAAAACAATAAAAGGCTTGAACTACTTCAGTTGTGTGTAATGAATCTAAAATATATGAAAGTCTAATGTTTATCAGTACATTACAGAAAATAATGAACTTTATCACAATATGCTAATTTTTGGAGAAGGACCTGTATATATATATATATACATATATACACATACATGTATTACGGGTGAAACAAACTGCCCTGCACATTTTATTGTGACATGTTCAGTCACCTCAAGTACACATTCACTACGCCAGTTCGTTTTCAGACCTTCGTAGTTTACGCATTATACGCACGTTTATGCGTCAATCTCATTCACATCTCCAGTCGTGTATAGCCGGTCCTTGTCTGTTTATGTATGTTTTCTCGATTTTTCTCTCCAGGGACGTTAATTCTTTTCAGGTCTACCATCGTTTCTCAGTGGCCCAGTGTCATTTCCAACAGGTATTCTCATCCCGCTATTTGCTTCTTCCGTGCTGTGGGATCATGTCTCATGCCTCTGACATCATGGAGGCCTCGGTCAACGAAAATACCGCCAGGCTGTCCGAAGCAGGTAGCATCCCGTCACTACGGAGTTGGACCGTACCAAGGTTGATGGCGGAGCTGTCCAAGAGGGGTATCTGTTTACAGCCTCAGCCAGAAAGGCGGAATTATACCGCCTACTCATGTCTTCTGTGAGTCCTCAACGTCAGGAGGAAGTCTCGATGGCCACAGTCCAGACCTCGCTCGCTCAGATTCACCTCATGCTAAACAATCTTACGTCATCATTTACGGACATCCAATCCAGACTGGACACAGTCGAGTCCCGGGTGCCGTTCTCACTCCTCCAGAGTTGGCCATCCCGTCCACATCCGCAGCGGGGTGTACCGGTGCGACAGTCTCTGTTCCTAATATCACCCCCGCTCATTTCATACCGGCCAACATCAGGAAAGATATTCTGTAAGGCAGGGACGTCAACTTGGCTTCCCTGTTGATTGCTACTCGGGATTTCTCTGACAGCAAAGTCATCGCGTGCGGTGATGTCTCAGTAGTACTCAGGGGCCGTGATCTCAGGCTAAACAGGAAGCTTACCATCCCAGAGTTCCTTTTAGCTTTCGGCCTGTATAGAGACATGATTTGTTCCGTATGGCCCTACTGCAGGGAAGAATTAGATCTTTATTTGTTTAGGGTGACCGAATTGGGGTACAAATATGGTAGTAGTTCACTCTTTTTCAGCTAAGGCCGCGGCGGCCCTCAGTCAATTTCAGTTTCTCACAAACTGGGCCAATATTGACACTGAGATATTTTGCAGACACTTTGCTGGTCTTAGGGCTCCTGCTTGTTCTCTCTGTCAATCCATCTACCACACAGCAGAATGGTGTCACAAAGCTGCCTCAAGTGCCGATACTAGCCCTCCCGCACAGCCGCCTAGGCACCCTGATCCCCAGCATACCTCTGGTTTAGTCGACAAATTGGGAAGGCCCATTCAATATCTTGGCAGATCACAGATCTGCAATAATTTCAATTTTTCCTCCTGCAATTATAGTCAGTGTAGACTGTTACATGTTTGTGTGAATTGTTTTAGAGCCCATCCCAAGTCTGTCTGTACATTAAAAGCGGATAAGTCGTACCTGAGTGTCCTTAACATTGATTGTCTGCTGCACTTCCTACGCAACCACCACGACCCTAGCTTCGTTCAGTTCCTCATGTCAGGGTTTAGATCAGGTTTCCACACTGGCCTAATCGCCTTGCCTGAATCGTCTTATGAATGCAGGAATTTATTGTCAGCGGAGCTTCACCCTCAGATGAATTGATTTCCATCGAGTTGACAAAGGGATTCCTAATAGGCCCCTTTTCTTCTCCTCCTTTTGCACGGTGGAGAGTTAGCCCTATAGGCGTAGTCACAGGCAAATTTAGTAACAAACAAAGGTTGATCATCGACTTGTCAGCCCCACATGGTCACTCCACCCCCAGTATTAACTCTCTCATACCCTCCGAAGAAGTCAGCATGAAATACTCCTCCATAGATCAGGCCATCGCCATCATACTGCAGTTAGGCCGTAACTCTTTTCTGTCAAAAGCTGACATATCTGACGCCTTTAAGCTACTCCCCATCAGTCCATCCCTGTGGCAGTGGCATGGTATAAAGTGGAGAGATCTTTATTATTTTGCCTCTAAGCTCACTTTCGGTTCAAAAAGCAGTCCATGGTTGTTTGACAAACTGGCCCAGGCTCTCCACTGGATACTAGTCAACGAGTTCCATTGTAGTTTTGTTATTCATTACTTGGACGACTTTCTGTTATTGGAACGCCCCGAGTTCAATCCAATAGCACTAGAGTCGCTGCAAAACTGTTTTCACCAACTTGACATTCCCGTTTCCCCAAAAAAGGTTGAAGGTCCGTCCCCAGTTATTACTTTCTTAGGTATCATTCTGGACACGGTAAACATGGTCGCTAAATTACCGGAAAACAAACTGGACAGGATTAGGTTCACCCTCCACAATTTCACGCAGACCAGAACCATTAAAAAAATTGAATTACAGTCTCTTTTAGGCATGTTAAATTTTGCCATGCGAGTCATGCCCCAAGGTAGGCCATTCGTGTCACGACTACTAGCTCTCCTTCCTTCAGCTTCCTCCCAAGACAGCCTCGTATGCCTTGACGACCAAATAGTAGCCAATTTAGCCATGTGGGACTATTTTCTTAGTAACTGGAATGGTATTTCTCTCCTCATCCTGGTGGTGTCCAATAGTTCCCCTATAGTCTTCTCTGATGCAGCTCCCAGTTCTGGATTCGCAGCCATTTTTGGCACACATTGGCTAGCGGACGTATGGCCTGACGAAGTCAAGACACTGCCAGGGTTTCTTCGGTCTTCAGCTTCCTGTGAGATTTACCCCTTAGTCGCAGCCAGTCATGTGTGGGGTCACGAGTGGACCGGTCACACGGTGTTGTTCATTTCCGACAATGCAGCAGTTATGGATAACCTAAATAACGGGTCATCTAAATCCCCGCAGGTGTTGCCATTCCTCAGACGGCTAGTGCTTCTTTCATTACAATACCAGTTTCGCTACATATGCTCACATATATCAGGACAGAAGAATGTCACAGCTAATGCGCTGTCTAGAGCTGTCTAGAGCTAATTTTGGCCTTTTCTCACAGGTATTTCCCGACAGATGCCAGCGGAGCCACAGTCCCTCCGTTCCCTTCTCTGGTTTGGACATAAATTCTCACTTAGCTACAGCTCGTTCTCTACTGTCCAAGTCCCTGTCACCCAACACGGCCAGGGCTTATCAAACAGGTTGGAGGGCATTTCTTAAATTTCAAGACAAATTTCCCCAAGGCGTTCTCGATTTTACCAACTACATCCTGGCCTTCATCGGTTATTGTCACTCTAAGTTGAATTTATCACACTCCACAGTCAAGTCTTACTTAGCCAGTGTACAGCATTTCCGAGCCTCCAGTCAACCGCAAGCTCCTTCACTGTTCTCTATTCACGTAGTCAAGGCTACACTTAGGGGGCTTGAGAAATGCAATCCTAACATGCGGCCAGGCCGCCAGGCCATCACCGGCAAATATTTTGTCAGTTGTCTGACATGTTAGACCATAGCCCTTTTGGAGCCCAACAAAGTCTAGTGATAAAAGCAGCCATATACCTGGCTTTCTATGGCTTCCTGAGACCAGGAGAGTTTACATCAGCCCATAGTAGCCGCAGGTATCTGACTGTCGGGCAACTGAAGACTGACACAGATAATTTCATTCTCTCGCTCATGTGCACCAAAACTTCACAGTCAGGCCCTCCTACCCAGATCACGTACTACCCAACCACTCACCGCTGGTGCCCCGTGCGAGTGCTACACCAATTGTTAAGTAGTATTGACAGTTCGTCACCTCAGAGGCCACTATTGCCTTTCAATGCAGCACATCTCACGAGCTCCCAGTTTGTTTCACATATTCGCTCCCTGATGGCCAACCTAGGCTTAGACCCGGCATCTGTCTCTGTCCACTCCTTTCGGATTGGTGCCGCTTCCGCAGCATCCAAGAACAGAGTTCTTGCTCACATCATCAGGAAATTAGGGAGCTGGCACTCCTCCTGTTATTCCAGATACATACCTCACCCGAACATTGAGATGTCTCACGCCTGTCAGAATCTTGTACTATAAATGCGGTTCGTAAATAAAGTTTTGTGATGGCATACTCTTTTTGGCCTCCTTCAGTCATCCCTACGACGTTGCGGTTACGGCACAAATCAAACCGTTTAGTTAACTACCAGTTAGGGTCCTGGTACAGGGGTAGCCCCGACCACAAGTGGAATTATATACATAACAAAAAAGTGTGAAACAACTGAAAATATGTCATATTCTAGGTTCTTCAAAGTAGCCACCTTTTGCTTTGATTACTGCTTTGCACACTCTTGGTTTTTTTCTTGATGAGCTTCAAGAGGTAGTCACCTGAAATGGTCTTCCAACAGTCTTGAAGGAGTTCCCAGAGATTCTTAGCACTTGTTGGCCCTTTTGCCTTCACTCTGTGGTCCAGCTCACCCCAAACCATCTCGATTGGGTTCAGGTTCGGTGACTGTAGAGGCCAGGTCATCTGGCGCAGCACCCCATCACTCTCCTTCATGGTCAAATAGCCCTTACACAGCCTGGAGGTGTGTTTGGGGTCATTGTCCTGTTGAAAAATAAATGATGGTCCAACTAAACGCAAACCGGATGGAATAGCATGCCGCTGCAAGATGCTGTGGTAGCCATGCTGGTTCAGTATGCCTTCAATTTTGAATAAATCCCCAACAGTGTCACCAGCAAAGCACCCCCACACCATCACACCTCCTCCTCCATGCTTCACGGTGGGAACCAGGCATGTAGAGTCCATCCGTTCACCTTTTCTGCGTCGCACAAAGACACGGTGGTTGGAACCAAAGATCTCAAATTTGGACTCATCAGACCAAAGCACAGATTTCCACTGGTCTAATGTCCATTCCTTGTGTTCTTTAGCCCAAACAAGTCTCTTCTGCTTGTTGCCTGTCCTTAGCAGTGGTTTCCTAGCAGATATTCTACCATAAAGGCCTGATTCACACAGACTCCTCTTAACAGTTGTTCTAGAGATGTGTCTGCTGTTAGAACTCTGTGTGGCATTGACCTGGTCTCTAATCTAAGCTGCTGTTAACCTGCGATTTCTGAGGCTGGTGACTCAGATGAAATTATCCTCCGCAGCAGAGGTGACTCTTGGTCTTCCTTTCCTGGGGCGGTCCGCATGTGAGCCAGTTTCTTTGTAGCGCTTGATGGTTTTTGTGATTGCACTTGGGGACACTTTCAAAGTTTTCCCAATTTTTCGGACTGACTGACCTTCATTTCTTAAAGTAATGATGGCCCTTCGTTTTTCTTTACTGTTTTTTTCTTGC